>NC_087261.1:28772816-29072816 GCF_037042905.1 Lytechinus pictus
AGAGGCGACATGATATTTTAATTTGGGGGAGGGGGATCAGGACGACCCCCCAAGTTGACGTCCCTTATTAATTTTATTTTAGAATACGGAGATGTGATAGAATTACACGCCTCAAAACTCTCATTTTTATATTTTTCTTTCTTCATCCTTGCCTTTTCTCATCATTTTTGTTTTCTCAACTTTTCTACGCTTTTCCCTACTTGAAACATTTTAGGGGGTGTCGCCTCCTGCCGATCCCTCCTTGGCTCTTTACACCTGGGTGCAAAATGGCAAAGATCGAGTTCCCCCCCCCCTTCCCTCCTCCCAAGAAAAACGATGATGCTGGATATGAACCCTGAATTCGTTCAATAATAGTCGACTAACAAGCCATATGTCCTGCCGATTTCTTTTGACGGTATCGCCTAGACGACTTCCTCGACGTCATCATTGTCCGGTTGGTACTCGACTTGGAACCAATTCTTTTTCTTGACAAGGTTCATCTTCTTTCCGTTATGTACTTCGATATTTACTTTCTCATACTTCGGACCCTTGACGAAATGGAGAAATGAACATAAATACACCGTGAACCCTTGAATGATTGCCGACTTATTATTCCCTAATAAGGAAACGATATGAATAAAAAATTGTTCGTAAAATCAAATACAATGATTCCTCTCAGCCATATTTGCCCTACGGCGGCCGTACGGCGAGTCGAAAACCGTCGTTTTATTCATTTTTATTCAAACCACTTATTATGTAGCTGGTAAAAAAAATGTTGAAACGGCTGTTTTCGACTCGCCATACGGCTGCCGTAGAGCAAATGTGACCGAGGTATGACTCACCTCCAACGCCAGTACAAAGAAACACATAAATCACTTTTCGGGTTGATTGAGTTAAATTTGCAACGTTTGGTAAAATCGGATCTCTATAACTACTATTTTGTAATGATAATCGATTTTTAGGCCGCCTTCAAGATTTACTTCCGGAAAGTCCCCATATTCATTTCCAAGTCATCTTACCTGTATGAAATCCTCACCCACCCTGCAACGCAATGGAATCTTCCACTTCTCGGGGAGACAGCAACACATTATGTCGACCACTGGATTTATCAAACGGGGGTCGAGCTTCCGTGGATCTTGTGGACCTAAGTCAAAGTGAAAATGATTCACTAATAAGACACAAGATTCTACAGATAACATATTATCGATTTGGATCGAGAACCCCATGAAAAAGTCTGTTTAATTAGGAGGAATCATTGACGTATATAGAAAAAAAAATGAGGAGCATAATAATGGCGTACAGAGAGGATGGTTAGTTCTAAGTAGTCGCGAGTTGTCAAAGCGAACGAGCACATATATATAATTATTTTGTTTGTGTAACATGATACCCATAGATTGATTTTATACATGTATTTTATAATTTCCCTTTCACTTCCTTTCCTTTCTTTCTCAGTAGTTTATTTCTTTCTTTCTTTGGGGCGGCTTCTGTGGCTCAAGCTGCCCCAAATAGGCTGGTCCAGTGGAATAAGCACATATATCTCTCGAACAAAGCAAGTGAACCAATGAATTATTATTTTTTTAAGATCAAGGTAAGTAAAGAAATAAGACGATAAATAAAGAAACGACAAAAAAATCTATTACAAAACCATAAGATTATTTTCATTCATAATTACGTGATTTTTACTCTATGTATTGCAGGAATAAAGCTTTATCCAATCAGAGCTCAGGGTGGGTCGTGTGGTCTAGTGGTTAGAGCATTGGACTCATAATCGTAAGGTTGTGAGTTCGAATCCGTGCTCTGCCATTGTCTCCACTTTGATTTAAAAAAAAACCACTTTGCCTGATTAAGCTAGACGTAAAATAACGATTAGACCTAGATCTGATCACCTGAGTCCCGTACCCGGGAGGGGCCACTTCCATTGACTAGTGGATACCATGCGCGACCACGGGGTCTTCAAAAGCACCCTAAACACGTATTTTCCATATTCTGAAAATACACCTCTTAACAAGTATTGGCGTGTGAAACCCTACCCTTAACAAGTATTGGAAACAATACTATTGGCAAGTATTCCCAGAATTGAGCCCCTAAACAAGTACAGCGATCGATGTATTCCATATTCTGAAAATGAGCCCTTAACAAGTATTGGAAACAAAACGATACTCTGAACCCCTAAACAAGTACAGCGATATTTTATTGTTATGTCACGGGTCCGTCGGTCGTCGGTTTTACCTATACACACCATTATTTTGGTTTAGTACGACCCCACCTTCCACACCTCGCGCAAATCGGACTCTAAACACGTAGTGTTGGGGCAAAAAGGACATCCTTTATAAAACATTTTGATTTTGTTTTATCATCCCCGCATATTTGACCCTAAACACGTATATTTTTCCGAGCGAAATAGATACCCCTTTTTCAGTATTTGTGTGTTTCTGACACCTTATCACGTTACGTACGTAACGTGCCCTATCTTGAAAAAGACATCCTTTTTACGTGTTTTTTTGGTTGCGCATGGTATCCACTCGTCAATGTAAGTGGCCCCCCCCCCCCCCCCCGGGGTCCCGTAACACACAAAGGTTAGCAATTAATATTGTTCGCTTGATCTTCACGACTGATTGTACATTGAAGTCAATGCAATCAATCATAGAAAAGTGTTATACGATGATTGCTATATGCTTTGCGTTACGGGCTCGCGGACTTACTGTTTGAAACGGAGAGAACAGTTTCACGTCCGATCGATTCGGGACGCTTCTTTGGCTCGTCTGAACTGGTGGGAAATGTAAATGCGTCCCGGATATAGGAAGTGAAACTACATGTTCTCTCCGTTTCAAACAGTAAGTCCAGGTGATCAGATTTAGTTCTATTCGTTATTTGTCTTTCTTACTGGATGAATCAAACCATACATCAGTTTACGAGACGTAAAATGTTTCCTTTGCGTACCAGCTTGGTGTTATTCCAGTAAAGTTCCTAACGGGAGTTACCGTGAAAGAAACGGAAACAGAAACTTACCTGTTAGAAAGCTGATGATGAGGCCTACGAGCATTGTTACCAGCCACGATACGGAGGCATACCACGTATAGGAAAGAGTGTAAAATGCTGCAATGGCTGGCCTATAGATAAAGAAAAAGTAACACGAGCTAGTTTTTGCAACTACAACGGGGATTGATTCTACAACATAGTAAATCTATTGAAAATGCTCGTCAAATCACAATAAACACAGTAAAAAAAATAGCACGTTGTTTAAGCCTGTCACTCTAACAACAAATTGGTCTAACTTTTTTTGTAATTGTTTAAGCTTTTTTAAACAACTTGTTTAAAAGTTTAAACAGCTGTTAAGAAGTTCAAACAGTTGTTTAAAAAGTTTAAACAGCTGTTTAAAAGTTCAAACAGTAGTTGTTAGAGTGACGGGCTTAAACAACGTGCTTGAAATGTTAAACAGCGTTTTTACAGTGAACAGCTTAGTGCTCTTTGTCGAATATTGGTGAACTGTGATTGCTGATCGTCGTAAAATATTCTGCGCTGACAAAAATTGCAAATATTTCGTTTGTCCAGAGTCCAGGACGACGCTGTTGTGTTGATTCACCGATTTTCGAAAAAGCCTGCTTTGTCATGAAGAGCATTTGACAATAGATTATCTACGTTCCAGAATGCGTCTGCGTAGTGGTTGCGAACAATTCCTAATATCATAGCAGATCCCAAATTATTGTTGGAATATAGCAAAACACAGCATTATAGTAAACTCATTTCATATTCCTAATCGTTTTCCTCAAGACGGTTCTTATAAAGAAAAAGAATGGAATACTCTATTCATAGACGTATCTGATCCAGGGACAGCTACACATGGAATTGCTATCATACGCAAACTTCAAATATCAATCGTAACGATTTTCACCCAATCGGAATTTCACATTTATGGGACTTAAGTTTGGGTTTGTGTGTTGCTATTACGTGCAACGCTTCCTATAACGGACTATTATGAAAGTATATTGTATCACAAGAAACAGAAATACATTAATTTCACGCCCTAACCAATTTCAGCAAATTACTGCGACATGAGGAGGGGGGGGGGGGTCTGTTCAAATTTACCTCGTGTCTTCAACCTGCGGTCCTGTCACGGTATTATTTACTGTAATACCGTCATCTGTTGTTAGCTCTGTGGCAGTCGAATCGATGTCGCCTGCAAACTGAGTTGTCATAAACATGTCGTCAGTGGAATTGCCGTCGAATGTCCATGTGTCGTTAGAGATCGGACACATGGAGGTCGAGAAAGAAAGGGCGGGGTACCGAGGAGGGTACACCTGTGCCCCTATACCAATCCAGAATGAGAACACCAACCCGATCAGAGTCCCCCAAAGTGCACCCTATCAAAATGGAAAAAAATAGATTATATGGATTAGGGAAGTCTATTTTGCGGCCAAGATTAATCCTCAATCTTAAAACAATAATGGAAGATTATCAGGATTATATATCAGAAAGAATGACAGAAAGACATAGGGATAAAGATACACATATATAGAGGAAGAAATGGGAGAGAGAGGGGGATGGAAGGAGGAAGGGCCGTTTCTGCAAAATATAAATTTCGAGAGAACCTACCTTTGAATTTGTCCAGGGGAAAAACATGCCGACACTGAACAGTCCTAAAGTTGGACCACCGAACATGCCGAGGAAATTCAGCACCGTCTAGTCATAACAAGTGAGTGAGAGAAGGAAAGAGAGAGGGGGTCGAGAAAGGTGAATTGGGTCAAGAGTAAGAATAATAAGAAAGGAGATGGTTTGAAAGAAAGATAGATAGGTGAAGAGTTGTGTGTGGATAAAGAGACCATGAGAAACAGGGGAGCAAAGTGGGGCAAAGGGGCGTAAATGGTGAAGAGGAGAGGGGGATCGGAAAAAAAAAATTCTAAGGTTGTTAATCATAGATAGTCTGAGTTATAATTGAGCAAGGTGCCACTCGGAGAAAGAGAAATTTTCATATAGTGCTTCTAGACCAGTTTTTACGCTGAATATGAATATATGAGGTAAACAGGCTGTATCCTGAAAATTAACCTGTGAGGGCGCTTTTTTCAAAATGGCCGTTGAATTTTCATAAAATTTGAATATTCGTACATAGATTTTGACATAAGCATCCAATTGCCATAAAATTAGTGTCATATGAAAGCCTAATAAATTTCTACAATTTGGTACTATTTGTAGGGGATAAGTAAGTCACTTGGCTGAGATTTAAGGTAGAAAATTTCCTTTTTTAATTTTTTTTCCCCCAAAATCGAAAATTTTGCAAATACATGATTTCACATAATTCTAAGAAAAATGTATCAATTATCTTGAAATGTTCCTGAAAAGTTTATTGATATACTATTATCATGTGGATGAAATTCTAACTCTGTATCTATGTACGAATATTCAAATTTTATGAAAATTCAGCGGCCATTTTGAAAAAAAGCGCCCTCACAGGTTAATTTTCAGGAAACAGCCTGTTTACCTCTTATATTCATATAGAAAACTGGTCTAGAAGCACTATGTGAAAATTTCTCCTTCTCCGAGTGGCACCTTGCTCAATTATAACTCAGACTAAGAGGCCCAGGGAAATATATATCATGTGTATATCGAAACTAAGAACTATAATGAACGGGACAAGAAAGCTCCTTTAACCAAACGTTGAAAAGGGAATATTAACATGTTAATCTGAATTTGAAATTATAATCACTCAATAAACAAAACAGATGGAACAGTACATAAGAGGTTCGGTTGAGCACAACTGTTACATTAGTCACATTCACTTGAATATATTGCTAGTCTGACTAAAACGAACTCGTTCCTATCCTGAATACAGTACGATATATGACTAGAAATATATAAAAGATGCACCTAATTGTCTAATAATCTAGTCATTTAAAATAGAGTCCTGACGAAAACTCAAATATTCCTGAAAATGTCATTAGAAAAATATGATTGAAAAAGCAAGTGGGTGCAATGTCTGTGGCAATTCGTTTTCCAGATTGTACAAAATTAACAAAACTGTTTGCGCAAAATATAATGATAGTGGTTCTGAGAAAATATTATGATTAAAAACGTGAATTATTACAAAAGATACATTCTGATACAAGGTAAATACTTAAAACATGTAAAACTATTCAATAATTATACATTCCATAAGTAAAATTTAGTGTTAAAATTATATATAATAATAACAACAAATAATGCTGATGAATTTCTTTTTTAAATACGTGCACCTGTTGATACGAAATACTGCTTACATCAATTTAATTTATTTAATTTATGATAAAAGATCAGTGCATAATATGATTTCCCCAAGATGTCGTAGTCGGAATCGAACATTCTCAAAGAAAATTATCATGTCAACAAGGCGCACGAGACCACTTGGCCCAGCCTATACCTCCAATAACTTTGCAACAGAGAGTTGACGCCCTCTACGTTCGTTTGTCTAAACTTACTTTGAGAATGTCTCCCATTACTGATGCGAGAAAGGCAAATCCGATAGTAAGGATTCCGTAAGTTAAAGCTAAAAGAGAAATAATATAGAGTGAACAAAAAAATGATTTTAGTATTTAGTATTTTTGTGTAATTCAGTTGAAAACATGTTCACACAGAAAAAATGGATAGTTGTCCACAGAATCAGTCACTTCGAAGCATGTTTGCCAATATGAGGATCCCGATCGAAAGTACAAGAAGACTTTACAAAATTCCATAACTCGCTTATTCTATAACCGATTTTGATGAAACAAATTTTAGATTTGCTCCTCTCATTTTATTCTTTCTGATTAGATGGATTCTCTCATTGTATTTTTATACCATGCCATTGCTTATACACAACTGGAACAGCGAATTGGGAAGAAAGTAACTGTCTACAAAATCAAAACAATTATGAATAGAGGAACTTTATCAGGGAAGTTCACCCTGACCCCGACGAAATATTCGTTGTAAAAAAGCAGAACAAAAATAATAAAAAGATATTGTTGAAAGTTTGAGGAAAATTCATCCGAGATTAAAAACATTTATCAGAATTTAAAGTTTTTGATTTGTGATGTCAATATGCGAGCAGCTACCCCATTGTCGTGTAGTAAAATAATTTTCTTTTCTTCTTTTAATATTGTACCTTCAGAATATCAACAGACAAATCAATCCACACCCGTTCGTGATTTTTTTTAGTCATCATGAACCATTATATAATTGGAATTTATGGACTTTATATTACATAATATTTGGGGCAGCTGCTCATAATATTACGTCACAGATCAAAAACTTAAAATTCTAGTCCTCATTCTTATTTCGTTATCTTTGATGGATTTTTCAAAAAACCTTCATCAATAGTATTAATTATGTTTTTTCTGGTATTTTCTACAATAAACTCTTCATCATGACAAAACGTGGATACTGAATAGCAATAAAACAGCTTCTTACAATAACAAATGTCAACCTACATGACATTTATAAAACCATAGTGCTGCAATCACACGTATAAGAGCCCGAATCCAGTTCGACCGATAATTGTATCATTGGAAATAATGTTACAGCATTTGGAGTCGGATTCACTTGTGTAACTATCGCATAACTTTTTTTTAGTAATGGATTGAACAAAACTAGCAAATGAGTAAACCTTTATCAGAGTATAAAGAATGACAGTATCAATAAGAAGGAAATCTAACCCATCAACTTAGATAATTGTGTGTATCGCTCATCGCTTAGTCCCGGCCATAAAGGTTTGATGAGGTCTTCAGTCGTCACAGCTGCCACCGCGTTCAATCCAGATGAAATTGTACTGAAAACAAACAAAAAATCATTATTTATAGCAATTGATTTGAACAAGAGAAATAAACATAGTCACAGAAAATATATCACTATGAAAATACAGATACATAAAACATTCGAATGGAACGCAAATAGACAATAACAAAAATTATATTATGATTAAATTATGAATGATTGTTCTATAATGTCATCATATTCACTCCGGCAAAACCGACTCTGGGCAAAACAAATTAATTCCATCAAGTTAGTTTCGTTGGTGTCACTATAAGAATAATGTTTCCCGTGTTTTACACCGCAAATATCTGGTTATCAGATAAATACATCGTGGTACACATTGTCCACTCCCTGGGGGCATTATCTTGATACAGGCGCTGCGATGCGCCGTAGCATTCGCAATTGTGAGCATACTTCTTTCGAATCCAACTTGTTTGTGAATATCCGTTTAATAAAGTCAATCTTGACGTTTAATTGCCATAGTAATCAATATAATGATTGCGGGCATTAACCGAAAGACAATTAAGACAAGACAATACCCGGGTGGGGAGCGGCAAATAGAAAGAAAGTATGCCTATCATTTCTAATGCCTAAACGAGATTTTGACCATGACTCATCAAATTGGGATCTCATCTTCGACATTCAATAGGGCGCTGTTGGATATGGATACGCGCTGCGCACGACACCGGCTACCAATTGGCACCAACGTTCTACGAAACTACGCGAATGCCATGTTCCGAATGCCCGAAGAATGACGATTCTCAGTTCGCGTATGCTTCGGTTGCTGTTGACGATCTTGACAGGTTGGCTCCGCTTACCTTTTTTTTTTGTAAAGTGACGTCAGCAGGATGTTTGGGCCACCACCGATGCAACCAAAAGCAGCGCAGTGTTTGTGTACTGTGCACGTGGACATGTGCTGGCCGATGACCGACAGCTGCACGCAAATAACGTCGATGACCTTCGTAATGAAGATGGTGGCGAATACAGCGCTTGAAAAAACCATCCGAACAGCGCCATCTTAAAATCCGGAAAGATTACCTTTAAACTTGACATGCTTGCTTTCTTTAAGTCCTCGTCCTATTTCCCTTAGTTTGAAATAAAATTATTCGAATCTAGAGGTTATTTCTTCTTTCATACATACCTCAATGATGCGCTGAAGACAGCAGACAAAAACAGACCCGGTAGTCCAGGGTATCTTTGAAATAAATCTAAAGTAAAATGAGGAATCATCTGGTAGATGGAGAAAAGACAGAAAGTAAGGTTTTCGTTATTTAATGTCATAATCATATTGAATTTTTAGATTATGATTCGGGTCGTGTGGTCCAGTGGTTAGAGCATTGGACTCATAATCGCAAGGTTGTGTCCACTTTGATAAAAAGGCCCGAGAGCAGTATCTGTCGTCTATAAGGACAGTCACTATGACTGATTAAGCTAGACGTAAAATGTTATATTTAAAGGTTATATACCAGCTTGGCGTTTACCAGCAAAACGCTGTCCTGCCGAGTTCCTGCGGGAGTAACCATAAACAGAAACAGAAACAGTGAGCCCAAGAGGCCGATTTTCTCGTGTTTTCCTCATAATTATTTGTTTTATTATCCGCAACCTATTCATGATCTAAGGTATATTTAAGCTTACAGTGAAGAATAGGCTAAGTCGGATGTCTTCAATTAAAATAAACAAACATCTTAATAAAAGATAATAAAATGCGAGGAAATCAGCCTCGTACGTAAACCTTCGTCATTAATTCTCTCGTATATTTCTTGTTTACGTTTTTTTTTAAGAGAACGAAAATATAATCTTCATTCCCGGTAATTACCGCTTTACGATAAACTATTAATATCGATAGTACAACAAGATATCTTGGTACCTACCTGATCCTTTTTGGCCACAACACCGACCGATATCGGGTCGCAGTCAGCGTAGTAGGCATACATCACCAGGCCGGCAGTCACGGCACAACTTACGATCACCAACATCACCACCGTCGCGATTGCCAGGGATCTGCGTGAGATATACAGTGCGTCCCACAAAAAACGAAACCGAGATTTAGCGATGATTTATCATAACTTAATCATAAATACAATAGACAAATGACCTATCAATGTAAAGCTTAGAATCTCCCCTTTCATCTGATATTACTTAGATTGTTCCTCATTCACTCATGAGTAAGCAAAAACAATTTGAAGAAAGGATACCAAAAACTCATTTGGCGGGGGTATCTGAATTTCCAAAAGAAAATAACATGCCTAAAAAGTTCAATATCTGCTCTTTTATTTGATACCTTAATCACAAAAAAATGGCCAAGAAGTAAGAAAGTTACGGTTCCTCGAAAAAATGCTTGTATTGCCATCATTTCATTAGATGAACGTGTTTTCACCGGTTTCCCACAGAAGCTATCGCATTGTTAACAAAAGACTTCATGCATGGCTGATCGTCAACAAAACGGAGTGTCGAGTGAGTTTGAACGCTAGCTTGTAAAACCTCTTCATTTTATGAAATTATTGAAATTCAAGCCTTATTTCAAATAACCAGAACTTTGTTTTTTCTTGGCCATTTTCTAAAATTGAGGTATCAAATTAAAGAGCAGATATTGAACTTTCTAAAAATGTGGTTTTCCATTTGAAACCCAGATACAGCCCGCCAAATGACTTTTTGGTATCCCCTCTTCAAATTGTTTTGCTCACTCATGCGTGAATGAGAAATAATTTAAGTAATTTCAAATGAAAGAGGAGATTCTAAGCTTTACAATGGTAGGTCATTTGTTTATTATATTTGTGATTAAGTTATGATAAATCATCGATAAATCTCGGTTTCGTTTTTTGTGGGACGCACTGTATTAAAATCATAAAGATGATGATATGCTCGCTGTGATTAGCCGAAATCGATTACGTGAGCCGTTATTCGTTTTAGAAAATATGCCAATTGCTAGTACTAATGACTGGTTCCATTGAGTGGTCAAGTTTTTTTTTCTAAGAGAATGGTTTATTAAATAACAAGGTTCCACATACAGTGACATAACTATCTTATAAAACAAATAATGCACATCGTTTTGCTCGGGCATTACACACGTTTGTTTACTTTGAACCGTCTAAACGCCCTCGAATATGCCTCTGGTGTGTTTGAACTGTTAAAAACGAGTAAGAGTTTGACCTGGGGAGTGTTTCATCAACATTTTCATCCGACAAGTTTTCAGATCTGACATCTTTCTCTGATGTTGATTGACTGAGAGGTACTGTTACTATGGTAACTGTCGGATAAAATGGGACTTGTCGGATAAAACGTCTGACAAGTCATTTCATGAAACGCCCCCCTGGTCTTGGTTAGTCCCGAAGATAGAGAGTAATATAGAGGTATAGCATTAGCATGATATTTTTTTTTGGGGGGGGGTCGTACCGTGACGCACAACGGATTCAATAACACATTAAATGTAAAAAGCCCGTCAAATGACAATGAACAGCCGGGAGGTCTTTGTCGAAAATTGGATTACCGAAAAAGCAGATTCGCCCTCAGCTTCGGAGCTGAAGAAAAATTGCACATAATGTCGTTTGTCCAGAGTCCATGTCCCGGGAGGAAACTGCTGCTTTGTTTCACCAATTGTCGACAAAGCCTTCTTGGTTGTTCATTGTAGTGGAGGGCATTTGACAATACATTTTCTATGTTCTTGAATCCGTCGTGCATCGTGGAGCGAAAAGTCTCTGTTGATGGGGGCAAAGGGTCTGGGGAAGGGAGATGATAGGTACTTGATGGCTTATGGGGGACTTACATGCGTGCGATCTTGGTCGTGTTACACGAGAGATACCGTTGGACCTGGGCCTGGTTGGTCCCGAAGATAGAGAGGAACATTATAGATGACCCGATAGTAAGACCCCAGAAAGTATGGCGAACTCTTACGTCTAAGCTGAATCTACGGAGATAGTGTGTGAAAGGGAAACACGAAAAGCAAGTCATTACAGACTACTAATGCAGTTTATAAAAGATGGAATAAACGAAATTTTTGAGAAGCGCCCCCGGAAAAGAATGTGGATTTTTTTAAAGCGGCGATGAGAGCATTTTTTTTGGAAACATTCAAGGTGACGAATTAGGGTCAGACCGAGAGCAAATGTACTCGCAAACATTCAAGGTGACGAATTAGGGTCAGAGCCGAGAGCAATGTACTCAGAAACATTCGAGGTAACGAATTAGCGTCAGCGCCCAGAGCATTGTATTCGGAAACATTCGACATGATGAATTAGCGTCAGAGGCGAGAGCAATGTACTCGAAAACATTCGATTCGACGAATTTGCGTCAGAGCCGAGAGCATTGTACTCGGAAACATTCGAGATGACGAATTAGCGTCGGCGCCGAGAGCTGTATACTTGGAAATATTCGAGATAACGAATTAGCGTCAGTGCCCAGAGTATTGTATTCTGAAACATTCGATATGATGAACTAGTGTCAGAGGCGAGAGGACTGTACTCGAAAACATTCGAGGTGACGAATTAGCGTCAGAGCCGAGAGCTATGTACTCGGAAACATTCGAGGTGACGAATTAGCGTCAGAGTCAAGAGCAACGTGCTTGGAAACATTCGAGGTGACGAATTAGGGTCAGAGTTGAAAGCATTGTACTCGGAAACATTCAAGGTGACGAATTAGGGTCAGAGCCGAGAGCAATGTACTCGGAAACATTCGAGATGACGAATTAGCGTCAGGGCCGAGAGCTATCTATTTGGAAATATGCGAGATAACGAATTAGCGTCAGCGCCCAGAGCATTGTATTCTGAAACATTCGAGGTGACGAATTCGCGTCAGAGCTGAGAGCAATGTACTCGGAAACATTCAAGGTGAGGAATTAGGGTCAGGGCCGAGAGCTATGTACTTGGAAATATGCGAGATAACGAATTAGCATCAGCGCCCAGAGCATTGTATTCTGAAACATTCGAGGTGACGAATTCTCGTCAGAGGCGAGGGGACTGTACTCGAAAACATTCGAGGTGACGAATTAGCGTCAGAGGCGAGAGCATTGTACTCGGAAACATTCGAGGTGACGAATTCGCGTCAGAGGCGAGAGGACTGTACTCGAAAACATTCGAGGTGACGAATTAGCGTCAGAGGCGAGAGAACTGTACTCGAAAACATTCGAGGTGACGAATTAGCGTCAGAGGCGAGAGCATTGTACTCGGAAACATTCGAGATGACGAATTAGCGTCGGCGCCGAGAGCTGTATACTTGAAAATATTCGAGATAACGAATTAGCGTCAGTGCCCAGAGTATTGTATTCTGAAACATTCGATATGATGAACTAGTGTCAGAGGCGAGAGGACTGTACTCGAAAACATTCGAGGTGACGAATTAGCGTCAGAGCCGAGAGCTATGTACTCGGAAACATTCGAGGTGACGAATTAGCGTCAGAGTCGAGAGCAACGTGCTTGGAAACATTCGAGGTGACGAATTAGGGTCAGAGTTGAAAGCATTGTACTCGGAAACATTCAAGGTGACGAATTAGGGTCAGAGCCGAGAGCAATGTACTCGGAAACATTCGAGATGACGAATTAGCGTCAGGGCCGAGAGCTATCTATTTGGAAATATGCGCGAGATAACGAATTAGCGTCAGCGCCCAGAGCATTGTATTCTGAAACATTCGAGGTGACGAATTCGCGTCAGAGCTGAGAGCAATGTACTCGGAAACATTCAAGGTGAGGAATTAGGGTCAGGGCCGAGAGCTATGTACTTGGAAATATGCGAGATAACGAATTAGCATCAGCGCCCAGAGCATTGTATTCTGAAACATTCGAGGTGACGAATTCTCGTCAGAGGCGAGGGGACTGTACTCGAAAACATTCGAGGTGACGAATTAGCGTCAGAGGCGAGAGCATTGTACTCGGAAACATTCGAGGTGACGAATTCGCGTCAGAGGCGAGAGGACTGTACTCGAAAACATTCGAGGTGACGAATTAGCGTCAGAGGCGAGAGAACTGTACTCGAAAACATTCGAGGTGACGAATTAGCGTCAGAGGCGAGAGCATTGTACTCGGAAACATTCGAGGTGACGAATTCGCGTCAGAGGCGAGAGAACTGTACTCGAAAACATTCGAGGTGACGAATTAGCGTCAGAGGCGAGAGCATTGTACTCGGAAACATTCGAGGTGACGAATTCGCGTCAGAGGCGAGAGGACTGTACTCGAAAACATTCGAGGTGACGAATTAGCGTCAGAGCCGAGAGCATTGTACTCGGAAATAATCAATGTGACGAGTTAGGGTCAGAGCCATACTTCATATTAATAACTTTAAGCCTGTAAAGGGATTGTTTAACTTCATCTACGATCTAAACATAGTATTCTGTTCAAGCTAATGCGGTAATCAAAATTGCAAACATTAAAGGCCAGACAAGACTAACCTTGAGATTTTCAAACGAAGTTTTCGCTTTTTACTGTGATAATGATGACTTCAGTCATGAGCGTCCATATCCCTGGACGCTTTCTTTAACACTGTGGGATACGGAGAAGAAATAATAACTTTTTTGCATTTATTGCAAAGCATCTAATGATGTTTATGAAATAGCAATTTCCGGGTTCCTCTTGAAACATTATTGCATGCACGGACACAATGTAGGTCCCCACGGCTAAGAATTTTGCAAATTTCCATAAAGTTACTCAATCCCTATAAGAAGGGATTCTGGGAACCCCTGGATAAAACGGGGACGTCCCTCTCACGTCCCAGGACAAACGTTCTTAAGAACTCTATAACTATTTCATGGGAGAAATAAGAAATATTAAAGGAGAATGAAACTCTTGGAGCAAGTTAGCTTTTGTGAAAGCAGAAAAATCAAAGAATAAGATCAACAAAAGTTTGAGTAAAATAGGACTAGCAATAGAAGAGTTATGAGCATTTGAATGTCGAGATCACTAATGCTATGGAGATCCTCCCATTGGCAATGCGACCAAGATCTATGATGTCACAGATGAACAACTCTCCCCTTTTGGACACTGAAAATATACCCCAAAACATATCTTTTTGCTCATTCTAATCATATGACAAACGATTCATCAATGATATAATGTTGTGAAACCGCTGTACTTGTCCTCTCATAAAGAGAACACCTCACCTTGCTGTGATAGACTCTATAAAAATGAGAATATAAGTGAAATAAGTACTGAAGTAATGACGGAGTTGTACGTGTGTGACATCACAGATCTTGGTCGCATTGCCAATGGGAGGATCTACATGACATTAGTGATCTCAATATTCAAATGCTCATAACTTTCTTATCATTCATTCAATCTTCCTCAAATTTTCAACGATATGTTTCTTTTATTTTTCTCTTTGATATGGATTCAGCTGGTTTCAAGGGTTTCATTCTCCTTTAAGAAATGACCATTTCAAAATCAGTCAGATAATGAAGAGGGACTAACTCAAATAGGTCTAATCTGTTTCCTTTGTCAACGATACGGAGAACGTTGGAGAAACCACCGAGGTCGATGGATCCCTTGATTATGACGGCTAACAGACCAGCAACCATGATACACATCTGAAAAACATCCGTCCAAATGACAGCTTTTAATCCACCCTATAAGGAAGAAAGAAAATATTAAGAGTGATTACAAGTAGGTGGGAAGTCACACTCTTGGACTGGTCAAAATAACCAGTCTGTTGTTAAGTATAATAATAATAATATAGGGTATTTATATTGCGCACATATCCACCTTGTTAGGTGCTCAAGGCGCTCCTATAATGTTCGAAATTAATTTTTAAAAATAATCAACAATCTGTTTACATTTTGACATTTGTCTTTTATGAAGGTGGACACACTGATTATTTGGCCAATCAATTTAGGAGTGCAGGGAGGGGGTATATGGGACAAGTGCACCCCCTCCCCCTTCTTCAAGTAGCCGGTGGAAAGGGCATAACTTTTTATCTTTCTTTTCTTTTCATTTCTTTTTGGGGGCCTGTCAGATTGTTGTTTTTTTTTCATTGAGGGTAAACAATTAATTTCACTTCATTTCATTTATTATTTTCTGCAATTTTTTAATAAACAAATTAACGAAGAAAATATGTATAATATATATAATATAACAAAGTATTAACCAAATATTTGACCAACAAGACAGTGAGCAAAGTTGTATTTTCTATGCCGTGCCGATCTAAAAAGGTTGCAGGAGTTTTGCCACTACAAGTTTAGCTTCCCTGAGTGACAACCCGGAAAACAATTCCAAAAAATAATATATATCATATCATCTGTCTTATACTACTAGTGCATATTGAACTGAGGAGGGACCTGCGCTCGGTCCTTACAATGTATATTTATAGGCCCTGATTCATTGCTTACATCGAAAAAAAGCATTTACGTAATTATGGCCCATGTAGTGAGCGAGGCTTGTAATCGTAAATTATGTTTTAATTTTGAGATTACCGGTCAGTGCTTCTTTCATTCATCTTCCTGTATAATTTGTATCGAAGTCCTTTAGAGAGTTCAATTTCACCCACTTTCATACAAGTTCAAATTTGAACCTATTTTGTGTGTCCTGCATTTCCAGTGTCATAGGGTTTTTGTTATTCCCTTTGGGGAAACAAATATTTTCACCTGTTTTATACGATCCATTTGATAATCATATTTGATATCTGTTTGTTTCAATCACAAGTTTTATTGCAGTCATAAAGTCGTCTTGAAGTCGAAAGCGGAAGGGTGGATTTGAAGAAAAAAAAAATTTAATTATTGTAAAAAAAACAACAAATTTGGGTAAAATGAAGTTAACTGTTAGAAAATAGGCGAAGAACGGGGAAACCTTCATGCATAGTTCATTATTAACATGAACATGAAATCTTCCACCCCCTCCCCCTCTCTCCACCTCTCTCTCTCTTAAGATCTCTCTGTTTTTCTCTCTTTCTTTTACCCCTCCCCCAGCGCCCCCAAAGGGAAAAGGTCGGAGATGCGCTTTTTACCCTTTTTATAATCAAGGCATTGATTGCATCCGTTTAATAATAATCATGATAATCATAGGTCTGTGTACAAAAGAACAATTCCTCATAACTTGGCAATGAATTTAAACTTTAAGCAAGAATAAAGTGCAAATTTGTCAAAACTTTTTTATACAGGATTTACAATCACTTACAACAGTCGTATAGAATGTGCAGGCTATTCCTATAGTCAGTACAGATCCCCATACGTTTAATCCCGCCACTGCAAAAAAAAAAGGGAAAAACATATGTTCTTTGAAAAAATGACGAACAGCGTCACATTCAGAGATATATGTCATTACTTTGTATTTATTCTACACATTCTTCGCCTATACCTATGAACTTGTCAAAATCGTTATGCTTTCTTGAAGTGATTTGCCGCAGCAGATGGCATGCGAATGCCTATTCTTTTCATTGTCTTTGGTACGATCAATAGATGTTTGTCTTATGGAAAGACTGATCGCATGGAGTCGGTTTAATGTTTTTAACATTGGGATAAGGTGGAGGTGGAGGAAAGATGAACAGAGTTATATATAGGAATAGGAGTCTTTGATTCTCCCTATGAAATAAGAACCGTACAAGAAAGCACATGCAAACCAACAAACACACTATGATAGGTGTAACACTATTTTGATAATTCTATTCAAAACTTTACCTGAAAATATGGTATCGTTTCCCTTTTTGTTACTTTGTAAAGACTTCGAAATCGCCCGGTTTGAGTTCAAAGTATTACACTTAGTAAATAAAACCATGAAACGGCTAAACATAACAATTCTCACACTCATTAACCTACCTTGGTTGAGAGCCAACGCTGGACCATAAAGGACGACCCCCATATAGATGAACTACATGATAAAAAAAACATACATAGAATACAGTGAAATGAACTTGACACACCGGAAGTTATTAGAAAATGGTCAGAAAGTGACTCGTGTCATTTCTAGTATTGCCTTTTTAAATAATCAATCTACAGATCGAATATTATCTGCCTTTATTGGTGGATGGAAGGATAACCATAATAACCTCTTCTCTTGTTTGACTGCTTCAACACAATCATCTAGCCAAGACCTTGGTTCAAAATTCAGACGTTTTACATGTTTTATGATTTAAAAGAAATCGATTCAAATATGCAGTGGCTTACGTTATAAAATTCAAAGTTCAGTAGCCTGTTATGTAGTCGGAAATAACAAATCATTTAGTAGAAAGCCATAAAATCTTAGTTTGCTCCCCGTATTATTTTTTTATTTGCATTCTTATAACTTTATTACCTCTAGTTGGTTTACAGTTCGATAAAAGAGGGGATGTGCACCGTAATTATGCCATGTCATCGCGCAGTTTTTACAAATGTGTCTTAATAATGATAATGAATTTATTTCACACAAATGAAAATGCCTAATGCAAAGACGGATCCAGAATCACAAGCCTTCTTTTTTAAATGAAAATCAAGAAATTTACGATAAAGCTTAACGGAGCTCACCTTATAGAAATAATTGTCAAAAATGCAGAAAAGCAAAACAAATTTGACAAAAATCTATTTTGACACTAAAAAAATAAAAATAGAGTCCAAAGGGCAACACTCTGGATGGAACTGAAAAAAAAATGCAAAAAAGGCACAACAATTTTATATAAATATATATTTCATGTATCAGAAATAGAGGAGGAATGCCAACACCCTCAAAAATAGTCCCCCCCCAAAAAAAAAAAAAAAAAAAAAAATATTATAATAATAATAAATAAAATAAATAAATAAAAAAATAAAACTTAAAGAAGCAAGCCCATTTTTTAAACAACTTGAAAGTGAATAAACACTTTAAAACAAGATCAGAGGTCAACACCATAGACAGAATTGCCGGGGGTGGGTCAAGGGGAAGAAAGCACCCTCAATGTCCTGGATCCACCCTTTCCTATGATGGTAAATTGCCGCTTCGTCCATTGCCGACTCGTCCACTCATCACAATGGTCTACCTTCGTTTAGTCTCATGTCGTTCCGTCCATCAACATTTCGCCTAACAACCATTTTGGTCCATTAACCATTTGGTCCATCATCACTTCGTCTACTCACCAGTTGGGCTATAACCATTACGTCTCATAACCAGTTGGTCTAATACTTGTTTTATTTTCATTCATTTGCCCAAGTAACACTTAGTCTAATTAGACCAAATGTTATATGGACTAAATGGCTATTTGACCAACTGGTTATCAGACGAAACGGTGAGTGGACGAAACGGCAATTAGACCATGTGGATATCGGACGAACTGATGGTAGACCAAATGATAGTAGACGAGTTGGCAATTGGACGAATTGGCATTGGACCAAATGAAAATAAACCCTTATCTTACCATATTGAAGATGACCATGGCCGAGCCAAGGAGTCGACACGCCCGATTGAAACGAAGCTCCAAATACTAGGGTGTGAGACAAGAAGGAAAAAAATCTTCGGTCATTAACTGCCTTAAGAAGTGGAATCGGATTGCTTTAGTGATGGAAAAAAATGATTTAAAGGGAAGGCTCACCCTGACAAAACGTTTATTCTAATATTAGCAGAAAAAAAATTATAAAAAAAATATCGGTGAAGGTTTGAGTAAAATTCATCAAACATTTACAAACTTATTAGAATTTTATCATTTTTATCTCTGACGTCATATGCAATCAGCTTCCCATGTAGAGTATCATGTATTTAAAACAATTAGATGAAATGCCATTTTCTAAAAAAAAATAATAAAATGAGTTTTATTGTATCTTCACGATATCAACAGACAAATTATTTTACACCCAATCCCGAAAGAAGAACTTTTAGTGATCATGAACCATTAAAATTTTTTTTTTTTTTGCATTATAATATATATATATATATATAGGGAGAGAGAGAGAGAGAGAGAGCATATGAGGCAGCTGCTCGTTTATGACGTCACAAATAAATACTTAATCTTTATTGGAATTTCCTACGCAGGGAGGGGTGTTAGAGTGTGTTCATCAGGTGTCGATTTTATTTTTCTATTGTATTTTTTTATTTTTTTGCCAAATCAGCTTGATTAAAAAAAAACATCGAAACCCCAACACCCCTCCACCGTGAAGATTCTTTAAGGGGTGCGATGCCTGGAAGGGTGGCACCAAAGGTGGCAGGGGGAAACTGCCGTCCCATGGTTTTCGAGTAATGGAAAAGGGGGAGGGAAAAGGGAGATTAGAAAAAATAAAACGAAGAAAGAGAAGAGAGTTAAGGACAAAGAGGTCTGGGTTGTAAACCCATATGTTTCCTCATGTTTAGCCTTTAATTTCCACAGATCCTTTTTTTTAATTTAAATTGTGTATTATAATTTGTCTACAAAATGTACCATATTATGTAAATACCTGTGTTAATAAGCCAGTTCACTGTTAGCTCATGATCAACTTTTCTCAAATGACCTTTGTGATTTTTCATTAGGACTATCATTTTCAAATGTAGATGTTGCGTAAGCTTTACCGGTAGAGTATTCAAATTATAAGAACAAAAGGCATTGTATAGACCAGGTGACTAGAATAGTACATCAGGGATAAAGTTTGGAAATCTGTTTTATTGTCTGCCTTTGGCACATTTGACTATTGTTTAGGCTACTGTCAAATACCAGTGATTATGAAGGCTCTATTTATTACTCTTTAGCTTGGATGTGATAAATATTTTGAAAGGAATACATGAATAATCATCAATTCACAAATGCCTATGTCAGTGAATTTGAAAGCCACCTTCATGGTTGTCTCCAATGACCTTTTTCTGCTCGTGCGCAGTTTACAACCGTGAACAGGCTTATTGTCATTGATGTTATTGAATATAATTCAAATGACAATGATTCGTATTGTAAATGTTTGTAATAAATGCATGAAAATAATTTGTATTATTATTTACGTTCTGTTGGAAATAAAATCTGAATCTGAATCTTGAATTTAATCTAATTGAATTTTTGAAGTTATGATAAATCACGATAATTATCACTTTGTTTTTCCCCCATCTTAACTCTTTAAATCATTTTGTTAATAACGTAATCTTTAGTTTTCGTCCATCCTTGTGGCGCGATTTCTGAACTTACCTCGTTTGCACTCGTCAGTTTCAGACGATGAAACACTGGTAGGTAGAAAACTCCCGCGAATGAGCAAGACAAGACGATGGCGATGGCGTGCAGCCAGATCATGACCCCGTTCGTGTACGCCTCGGCAGTCGTTCCCAGGAACGTCACCGCCGAGATAAAGCTCACGGCGATCGACATCGCGACGGGGATCGGGTTCATCTGGCGGTTGCCCACCAGGAATTCCTCGGTGCTTCGCTGTCGACCACCGCTGCATGCATAGTAGATCCCGATGCCGACGGATGAGGCGAGAATAAGAGACCATACGACGTAGTCAGCGATGTGAAAAGTCAACCCTTCTCCATCACTCTCCATCATTTTTTTTTACCCTGTTCGTCGCTTTTGAAATTCCAAAAATTTCTATGAAAATTTCCTTATGGTAATTTTTACGGAATTATGTTTGAAAATTGTCAGGTTCACAAAAGACCACTTACCTGACCCAGTTTTTCAGTTGAGTGTTGGAAAATCAAAGCCTTTTCTGTCGACCCAAATCGCATGATAGCAGACTGAGTGACCCAAGCCCACCGTAGAGGGGGTAGTCATTTATTCAATAATCATTTCCCGTTTTACTTGTTAGTTCTAGGATTGTTTAACAAAAAAGGGGCCAATATTTTCTGTTTACTTCTCATCTTATATCCTGAATATAGCAAAGTGTTTTCTCCACTATTTCTTAAAATGCATCTGCGTAGAGTTAAAGTGTATAGTCGTACTTCGAAAAACGGTCATATTTCGACAACTATTTGAAATTACATGCATGAAAATATTGAACTATGAGTATGATTGGGGTTTTTTTTTTTTTTTTTTCAATTCAAGGGCTTATGCCTCAATACTGTTTCGAACTATGAAAGGCTATAGAGACGAAATCCGTGGAAGAGTTATTTTCATATGATCTTTGTGTGTGTGTGTGTGTGTGTGTGTGTGAGCGGGTGTGTGGGTGTGTGAGAGGGTGTGTGTGTGTGTGTATTGGTGTGTGTCATGGACCTGGGAAGCGGGGGTGCTGGGGTGCTGCATGTGTTATTCGCCATTGGCAACACTCCCTAGAATATGTGAGGTATGCTAATTTTCAGTAATGTAGCCAAAATTAAAATTAACATCATTTTCTATTGAAAAAAATATTTTTTCATTATTATTATTATCATCATTTTGCTTCTCAAATTTCTCGTGACCAATATTAACTTCATTTATTTATTGAAAACTTTTCTTCTTTTCAAATTTAAACCAGCACCCCCTGTTAAAAAAAGAAATCGTTCCCCGGGCCCTGGTGTGTGTGTGGGTGTGGGTGAGGGTGAATGTGTGTATATTTGTATATTCCACACATAAGCATGGTGAGAAAAATCGAGAACATTTAATTATTTGCTTTGGTGACCACACTGGTTTTATTACTATGGCGCCATCTATCGGCCATGAACCACAAATAAATATATCGCAAGGAGAAAGTAATTCTAGAGATAGAAAATACATTTTTGATTGTCTGACAATTTTCGTTCTCCTCCTGTGCATAGTGCGTCGCAGACAAAAAGAAACCGAATATTATCAATGATTTATTATAACTATACCACAAATTGGACAAATTACCTATCATTGTAAAGTTTAGCAAATGGTCAAGAAATAACAAAGTTCTGTCGTTTGAAATAATGCTTGAATTTCAACAGAGACAGAATTTTGTCAGATATTGACCATTGACTTTGATTGAGGTATCAAATTAAAGAGTAGAAATTTATATTTTTAGACAAGTGATTTTCTTTTTGAAAATCAGATATCTAATACAAATTATGTTTTTTATTCTTTCGTCTTTCGACATTCCTTTTTACTCATTTATTTGTGATAAGTTATGATACTTATAATCGGTTTTATCCCCGCGAGCAAGGTAATTAATCTACAATGCTCTTTACCCTGCTCTCAAATAAATGGAAATATTATTATGCATATATTATATATATATATATATATATATTAATCACCATTGTTCCTATGAAAGACAGTTGAAACAAAAAGAGTGATGATAAAAATTTTCCGATATTTCGGCCGCAGACTTTTTCAAGGAATTACAGCTTTGAGGGTCTTTGCTACTCGACCATTGCTATCGTTTAATTCCAAACATTCACAAAATATCTGAGTTATTCGTTTGGCTGCGTAATTTTTTCAGATCATAGTACTCAAAGGTCAAGTCCACCTCAGAAATATGTCGCTTTGAATAAATAGAGAAAAATCAAAATAGCATAACGCTGAAAATTTCATCAATATCAGATGTAAAATAAGAATGTTATGACATTTTTAAAGTTTCGCTTAATTTATCTAAACAGTTATTATGCGCATCATGGTCGGTATGCAAATGAGGGACTGATGACGTCACCCACTAACCATTTCATTTGTATTTCATTATATGAAAAGTGAAATTTTCAATTTTCTCCTCATTGTCATGTGCAATAAAGTTTCATTCCTCCCTGAACATGTGGAATTAAAATTGCTTAAAAATTTTAAGGTATGGTCAGATTGGTCATTATTGTCAAATCTGTAAAAATTGAAATATTGTATAATTCAAACAATAAAAAAACAAAAGAAATAGCGAGTGATGGACATCTTAATCTCACTTATTTGCACATCACTGAGTTGTGCATATATCTGTTTTGTGAAAAATAAGCGAAATTATAAAATGTCATAATGTCATGTGGGGGCGTCGTTGTCTATAGTAGTTAAGACTCTCGTCTTTCAATCTGAAGGACGTGGGGTTCGATCCCAGGCCATGGCATGTTTTCCTTCAGCAATAAATTTACCCATATTGTGCTGCACTCGTCCCAGGTGAGGTAAATGGGTACCGGCAGGAAGTAATTCCTCACAAAGCTGTGCGCACCGGAATCGGTAGACTATAACTTAGCCGGGGTAATATGGGAGCGCCTTGAGCACCTAGAAAGGTGGATACGTGCGCTATACAAATCCAATATTATTATTTATTATTATAACTTTCTTATTTTACATTCGATTTTGATGAAATTTTTCTGGGGTGGACTTGACCTTTAAATAACAATCAGCATGAACAATACCCTGACACAAATGAAGCACCTTACTGAAGATATTTGTCAATAGTATACAAATATGATTTTATTACTGCATGTTATTACATAAAACTTTGACAAATGTCAAAGACAGATAATTAAGTTGATATACATTGCATTACGAGAATTAATATATACAGTGCGTCCCAGAAAAAACGAAACCGAGATTTAGCGATGATTTATCATAACTTAATCACAAATACAATAGACAAATGACCTACCAATGTAAAGCTTAGAATCTCTTCTTTCATCTGATATTACTTAGATTATTCCTCATTCACGCATGAGTGAGCAAAAACAATTTGAAGAAAGGATAACAAAAACTCATTTGGCGGGGGGTATCTGAATTTAAAAAAGATAATCACATGCCTAAAAATTTCAATATCTGCTCTTTAATTTCATACCTTAATCACAGAAAATGGTCAAGAAGTAAAAAAGTTACGTTCCCTCGAAACAATGCTTGTATTTCCATAATTTCATTAAATAAACGTGTTTTTACCGGTTTTCCACAGAAGCTATCGCATGGTTAACAAAAGACTTCATGCATGGCTGATCGTCAACAAAACGGAGTGTCGAGTGAGTTTGAACGCTAGCCTGTAAAACCTCTTCATTTTATCAATATGAAATTATTGAAATTCAAGCCTTATTTCAAATAACCAGAACTTTGTTATTTCTTGACCATTTTCTGTAATTGAGGTATCAAATTAAAGAGCAGATATTGAACTTTTTAGAAATGTGGTTTTCATTTTGAAACCCAGATACAGCCCGCCAAATGACTTTTTGGTATCCCCTCTTCAAATTGTTTTGCTCACTCATGCGTGAATGAGAAATAATTTAAGTAATTTCAGATGAAAGAGGAGATTCTAAGCTTTACAATGGTAGGTCATTTGTCTATTGTATTTGTGATTAAATTATGATAAATCATCGATAAATCTCGGTTTCGTTTTTTTGTGGGACGCACTGTATAGTGCGTATAAAAAAAGTTTACACTTTGAAAAAAATCATATTAACCAAAAATTTGCAATCCTGGCCTTTTTTAACATCTCCACATTGGTTTAATGTAAATTTCTTTATACAAATGACAGTAGTCATGGATGTCGAGGATCCACTTGAGTGAGCACCACTTGCTTTTAAAAAGCACGTTAAAAAATTACTTGCGCAGAAATTGAAAAAGAGTTTTATGGATGGAAGTTAACATTAACTTAATCAAGAATAGCACATGTACTTTAGCTATGAAGATTGACTTGAATATATTTTCCCCATTATTAACCATTATCCTTGCCAACACAGTCAATCAAGCCCCCCCCCCCCACCCCCACCTTCATGTAGAACATTGTGGCATATCTGCGTTACATTGTAGCTGTGGACCACATGATACAATAACAATAACAAAAATAACCTTTTATGTACCCAGGGTATCCACCTCAATTAGGAAACTGCTCTGCCAGCGGGCCCTGCATAACATTATGTTATTACTGCCCTTTTCCGATCTGAATGCTGAGCGCCTAGCAAGAAAGTAAAAGGTCCCATTCATTGCCATTTCTGTAAGTCTTTGGTATGACTCGGCCGAGGATCGAACCTACGACCTCCAGTTGGCGAGGCGGACGCTCTACCACTGAACCACCATGCCAGGTCCCCCGTTTCCCTTTACCTGCTATTGTTATGCTTGAGAAAGTGTAGAGGAAATGCGTAAGAAATGTACACCCTTTTAATATCAAAGGACAAAACTCCTTCAAGGAAATGCTTGTGATGAACTTTTGTTTATGTCCCCATCAGATACAGCTGTCACAAACAAACTGAAGCTGTGTTTACCTGAGTTCAAACTGTTAATTTCGGTGGCAAAGTTGTTCAAACAAGCGACAATGTATTCATTTTTTTTTCACGGATGAAAAAGTATAGAAGAGATTGAAGCCGAAAATTTATGCGAAAAAAATCCTCTCATTGTAAATTTCTAAAATTTCCAGGAGCTTCTCGAAGTGTAAACTTTTTATTGACGCACTGTCAATATTTATATATACTTCTTAAAATGAGAATATCCAGTATAAATCAAATGCCCGCATCGTGATAAATATAACAATATACATAAAATGGGGGGATACCCCAAGAAAAATATCCTTACACTGCTTCCCCCTTAAATATTTAGGACAATACACTTTAAAAAAGGGTAAGGTAAAACAAATACTCAATATTGGGTAAAAAGAGAGCATAAACGTTTGTTCGGTAGAGTATATCAGATTTTAAAAAATTAAAAAAATATTCATGTTTTTAGGAGTAAAATTCACTTAATCATAGACACTGCGATGAATGGACAGAGCGAGAACAGGGATTTATATTCAAATCTTATCATGACCGCCCATATTCCATATTTTCATCTTCTTGACTGGGTTGCCAATAACGACTTTACAGCTTGTCCTCTAGACTTGTCCGACATCGTTACGGTTGATGATGCAAGATTGTGCTTTAAAATACATAACACGCGAATAAGTAATGATAAAGTAATGATGATAAAAGTAATGATAAATCCATAATTTATTGTTCAAAATAGACATGAAATGAAATACTCCGAAAATTTGCTTTGCCCAATTGATCGTGGGTCCGGCAGCCGCTGTGCAGCGCCAGATCGATGAGGCTCTATCCCTTTAATCGTGGAACGCCAAACAGGGTAGCAGCAACTCCCATCTTTTAACGTCTTTTGGTCTGACGCGGCCGGGGTTTGAACCCCCGACCTCCCGGTTGTGAGACGGACGCTCTACCAACTGAGCCAACACACCGGTTAGGTACGTTTTACGAGGGATACTTGGAATTCATTGGCCACGTTAGCATTCCCCCATACTGTATATTGTGTAATATCAATAATTCCTATGATCCACCCTAAAAAAAATGAAGATCGCACTTTCAGTATTTCTGCGCATGTTAACAACAGAAGCATTTTTTTTTTCATTCGAGTGTTGCATAATGTAATATACCGGTAGATGTCATAATAAAGGCCCTTTTACCCAAGTCTTTTTGTTGACCTTTTCTTACGTCATGTATGATCAAATAGTGCTCCTTTGATCGCTCAAGCAATGTTGCTTTAAAGAATACAAGGCATATTTTTCATACACAAAGCAAATAATAATTCATTTGTCCTTGGTTTTTTTGTGTGTGTGTGCTTTTTAAAAAAAGTTTCAAAAATTCTTCAAGGCTCTTCGGTTTAGAAGTATAATTTCAAGTGGCAATGACCCCTCTTATTAACGCTTAAACGACTGGGAGTAACACCAGGTAGGAAGCACGAAGTTAAAGATTGTCTTCTAAGATAGCCGCAGGATTTGCTATCCCTTCCTTAACGGCATTCACTGTCTTTTCCTTAACGCTTTTTACTAACCCTTCATTGGCTTGTTCCATCTTTACCTTGACCATGTCGGCGTTGACTACCTCGTCCTTTGCATTTGCTAACTTTTCCTTGATATTTAATTCCCCATCCTTGGCCTTCATCGACATTTCCTTGGCCTTTGCCGCGCCTTCTTTGGCATCCTCTACACCTTGCTTGGCATCCGCCACTACTGTCTTCAGCTCCCCTTCTAGCTTATCCTTTTCCCTCTTCATTTGCTTCTTAAGACTTTGCGGTGGTGCTTCCAGCCCGGCTGCCCTTCGCTGCCTCCTCTCCTCGTACTTTTTCAAATATTTATTCCTGTCGACATAGCCAACTTCGTTACCAAGGATGTTAAAGGTGCACCCCTTTTCCGAATTCAAACCTGTCCCCATCACCTCGAACTGCTTTTTGTCCTTGGTCCAAGCTATTCCTGAATCCATACCCAGCTTGAGGGTCAAGATGAAGCACCCGCAGATCGTGGAGAAGCTTCCCGCCGACAAGCGATAGCCGTTGTCGATGTACACCCCATCCTCCCCTTTACTGCATGCGGCCACCAATCCAACGGATGGGCCTTGGGCGAGGCACATCAAGCACCCGTTACAGCAATCCTTGGAGAGCTCCCCGCATCCTATATCCGCGACGAAGAATGTCTTCTCCCCCGGGGTTCTCCCGATCTTCACAGTTGGCCCCTCCAAGTCCATCTGCGCTAGGGACGTGCCCATCTTCTTGGCACCATCCTTTGTCAGCTTTTTGTCCTTGAGGGATTTGCCGAATTCCTTGACATCGGACATATTTTTACCCTTCAGGGATTTCCCAAACTCTAAAGCTTTGGTTGCTCCTTCGATTGTTTCCCCGGCCATGGGCTGTTTCATCACCACATTGGTGACAGTAGACGACAACTTGGCCACGCCTGGTTGGGTCTGGATCACTTTGCCGCCGATTTTGATTTCATCAGGAACCACTTTCTTTAGTGCCGCATCGACGGGAAGTTGCTACAAAAAACAATAAAAAAAAAGAAATTGCAATTATGACTTTCTGAGTCCAGTTTCTTTTAGTTCCTGGTTATTCAGTCACAAAAAAAGGAAATGGACGATTTTCTATCATTCTTTATTACCCAGTATAATAGCTCCTGTGAACTGTTCTGCCAGCGGGACCTGCATAGCATAATGTAATAATTATGCCCTTCCCCATTATAAAACGTCGAACGCCATTTTTAAAGGTCTTTGGCCTGGGATCGAACCCACGACCTCCGGTTCATGAGTCGGACACTCAACCAGTAAGTAAACATGTCTGATTTATTAAAAACCCTGTCGCTCCGCGGTCCTATGGACCATTTCCACCCTTTCATTGTCAGAGTATACGAGTTGTCTAAATACAATAGTAAGAAATAATATCAAACTTTTCATTTAAACTAAATAAATCTATGACAAATAACTGATATAAAAATCATATATTTGTGATTTGGTTTGAAGAAATCAAGTTTGTATGATGGTTTTTAGGAGCTTTGTGATCATTCAGAAAATGATTTAGCCCCGCCCCTTTCTATTCTCATTTTCTTTTGGTACTTGCCCAAGTCAGTTTCCCTCACTAAGGGGGGGGGGGTAATCAGTATTGACATGAACTTTATGCGTTAACAAAATGTGGTTGGATCTGTGTGCATACATGTGGGTGTGGGTGTGTGTGTGAGGGTGAGGGTGTGTGTGTGCGTGAGAGAGAGAGAGTGTGTGTGTGTGTCTCACCCTTCATAAGAGACGACTGGACATGTATCGGGCAAAAATGTCTTTCAGATACCACTCTGATTGTTGTTGTTTGTTTTTGGGGGTCAAAGGGTTTAACATAAAAGTCAACGAAATAAACCTAGATAAATCTGGAAAAATGTGCCTTCAAGCAGATAGAACGACCAGCCTTAATAGCGCCATCTCAAGTCCTCAATTACTAAAACTGGCTAGGTTCACAACACATAATGCAACATTCGGAACAGTGTAGTCTTGCAAAGAAGGCCCATTTTACAGTACTCAATACACTGCAACGGTGTAATTAAAGGCCATTTTGTTCTCTGTTTTATCTAATGATTATAAGGAGACATCACTGTGTTAACCCCCCCCCCCCCCGAAAAAAAAATGCCCGCCCAAATGAGTCTGTACATTATGATTCGGGATTTCTTACCGTATTGTTATTTGATCCATCCTGAGCAGATAGTTCCATTTTGATCTCTCTTCTGAATTTGGTTTAACCTGTCGTAAAATGAAGAAATCAAATTGTTAATTAATACGTATGCCACAAGGTTCCGTGCTAGGACCACTTATGTTTCTGATTTTCCCTTAAAGCATCAATACGTTTGTATTTTTGATGATGGTTTTATTCAAATCCTTCACAGGATAGGAGATTTATAATGAATTTGAAAGTTTTCATATTATGACGTCATATGCGTGCGTACAGCTTTCCCACATGTCATGTTATAGAAATTCTCCAAATGATACCACTTCCATTTTTTTTCTGGGGGGGGGGCAAAAATTGCATTTTTGGAGTTATATCACATGACAAAAAAGGGAGGCAGTGTAGCTCAGTCGGTTAGAGCGCCTGTTCCGGATAAGATCGTAGATCTCAACGTGCGTGGGTTCGAGTCCCGCAGCATGCCGGAAGACGTCTCACAAAAAAACTGACGCTAGCGTTGTGTGTTAACGTGCCTCACCGCTGTGTTAAGTGCGGGTGTGAATGCAGTTGGAAAACACTCCGTCCATCGGAAAGGACGCAAATGTTGGTCCCGTGTATAGGAGAGTCACAACCTATTTCACATTAAAACCAATACACTATTCGTCAAAGAGTAGGGTGTTCACCCGGTGTATTGCACCTGCCGGTCCCCGGTACTACAATAATGCAAGAATCTTCAGGATTGAAGGAGGCAGTGTAGCTTGAAGAAGAAGACATATGGATGACTTAGTCACATGTAACGTCATATTAAAATTGAAACTGTCAAAATTCATAACTTTATTATTTTTGACGGATTCATCAAACCTTCACTAACAGTTTTTTTTTGTCATTTGTCAGCCTCTATTAAACTAATTTTGTACCAGGCTGAACCTCCCCTTTGATTGGTCAACCTAAAAGGTCTGAAAGGATTGACGTTGAGGGCAGGCTCTGATTATTGGAAACCTTTTATTTTTTTTCTCCCCTCCTTCTCGTTGTTATTCTTAGACCTACTAAACTATCTTTTATCTAATTCTTTGATGGATCCACATTTAACAAGCCCTGCTTTACAGTGCATGCCACTTTTTTTCCTCAACTTTTATTTTCTTTTTAAAAAAAATCAATAAAAATAGCCTTGCAGATGTTTAATCGAGATTTTTCTGCGTTTTGTTTACCCTCATTGTATATATCATAATTGTATGGTTATCAAAGTATATTGCTTACCGAAAACATTTATCTATTTCCTTTAATTGCATGGGGTTATTGCATGCATAGCATATTCCTTTGTATTGATTTGTATGGTGATTATTTCATATTTGTGTAATATGTTGAGTCGTAATGTAATGAAGGAAACTTCAACTTAAAAGGTTTGAAAACATTGACGTTGAGGGCAGGCTCTGATTATTGGAAACCCTTTCATTCTCATTTCAGTGATCGCAGTTCAAATGGAAATTAATTGAAGAAGATAATTGTAATATGTGAACTTGAAGAAATCTTAAATCTTTTGTTTTATAACTAAGGTGAATGAAGATCGGCTTCCCAAGTCGGTTTCGAATAGAAAAGGTGTAATATGGCTAACATGTTTTTTTTTTTTTTTTTTTTTTTTATCTCGGGGATTATTTATTACTTTCACCAAAGCACTTTGTCACTGTAAATTCGAACATAACGTTGGGAGGCCCTCTATCGGACGAAAGGCAAAACAGTTTGTGTTTCACTGAATTGAAAACAAAAAACCACCAAAATGTGTGAGATATTGCACGGTTGGATGCAACACACCACACAAAGAGCAAGCAAAATAAAAGAGAGAGTCCTTTCAAAGTCGACATAGCGTATCTGACCATTGCGTTGATGTGTGCATTGGTAGAACGACGGGACTACGCCCTCTCAATCGGGATTAATGGATCACTGGGGGTGCTCTACCAATGCTCAGCGCCCCCCCCCACCCCCCCTCCCGCCACCCAGACCTAGTAACATGAGGATAATCCTCTATTGCCAGGTCCCTGATAAAGGGAGAAGAAAGTGGTGGACAAACAACGGAAAACTAAAATGGCAATTTTGGAAGCGCTCGCTTGTTTTGCTTGCGGGAATTTGCGTAGCTTAATTAATGGGATGCTTAAGTACTATTCTTTTGCAAGTGACTTGTTTGCATTTTGTTTCGATTTTACGTTATGGGTTACCACTTATATTTAGATCATTTTTAAATACAACCCACAGCCGAATTTCACTCAAATGATTTGCACTGTCAGTATAGTAAATAGAAAACTTACTGAGTGTAAAAAATGCGTTTTTCAAGATTCACGCTGCTTTGTGAAAAATGTAGTGGAAAATGTCTATTAAAGTGTGTACTGGAGAATGATATTCTTAGATTTCGGCCTAAATGCTTATCTGGAACATTCTGGCACAATCTCAGGGTCCTAGTTTCGACAGATATCCGAGAATATTATCCTTGATATAGCATTAAGGCGCCGGTTATTTAGCTGCTTATAATATACAATACTATAATATAACAACTAGAATAAAAATCGGGACGTTAGTCGCTACCCCTCAATGACGTGATAGTATTCAAGTGGGGGTGTGAGACATTAGTTCACCCCCCCCCCCCCGCCGAACAAATAGGTTGACCGCTTTGCATGGCCCTGGGAAGCGGGGGCGCTGGGGGTGCTAAGGACCCCCACGATTTTCCTGAGGGTGCTGCGTGTATTATTCTCCATTGGCAACACCCCTGGAATTCTATAGTAGGTGTGAGAAACTGAGAAATGTTACACAAAAATGCCTCCGCCTTTTTTTTGCTTATTAAGTTTCTCGAGACCAAAATGACGTTCATTTTTTGTTTTTTTTTTGCTTATCAAATAAACATGTACATCAGCACCCCCCCCCCCCCCCGTTAAGCGCTCCCAGGGCCCTGCCCAACCCCCGTTTGTTTTTCCCCTGATCTCTAATCCTGTATATAGAGAGGACACAACCTTGCCATAGTCACCATCAGCTCATGATAGATTCTGAGCTCAAGAACCAGTGACTAGATATTTCGCTATTCCGATCGAATATTTTTGCAGAATGTTCTCGATGGTATAATGCTAGTCCGGGGGCCTGTTGCACAAAAAGTTGCGTTTAAAAACAACGAAAGTAAGTCACCAACCGTGGCATCCCATTGGTTTAAAGTCAAGTTTTTTATGAGTTACGTTTGATTGCACGTCTTTGTGCAACGGGCCCCCATATACTGAATGGGTCACGTGGCTCGACATTTCCACCAATGAGGAGGAAGGAGCGAAGTTGGAGGGTGAGGTAAAGGCCACGCCCATGTCGTCTGCCCATTTTGTTCTTCGCGTTTCTCACTGGTTTGACCCAACACCGTGAATTCAATACTGTAGCGTGTCCCACGAAAATTGATAATGGCACTGTACATGCATGACATGGGAATAACATTAGAGTTACAACATCACATTGTTTATATTCTTCACGCCCGTAAACTACAATTTATTTCCTACAACTAGATGAAGTTTTAGGTGATATGATTCAATCGTAACAAAAATATGAGCATCTGTTCATTACACATCAGGAAACCACTCCGTCGAAGTTTTGTATTAAGTGTACACTGTAAAAACTGTGGTGTTAAAACTGACACCAGTGGGTGTTAATAGAGGACCACACCCTCTGGTGTTAAAATTACACCCTAGAGATTGAATATAACACCAAAGAGTGTACATGTAACAACCAAAGGTGTTGTAATAACACCTATAGGTGCTAAACTAACACTGTCAATTTAACACCGGTGTAAAATAATTGGTGTGGTCCTCTATGTACACCGGTTAACACCGCAGTTTTTGCTGTGTAGTCAGGTTGAGCTAACAAGATTGTTATATTTACGCATGTTAAGTGGTGTAACTTATATTTATTCACGTTCATCCATGTGCGTAAATCTGCAAGGAGTTCCCCTTTTCAGGACTTGGGGATGACCTATTCATTCATCCCCTCTGATTATTAGAAAAGATCAAGATGAATTAAGAATATTTACTTTAATTCATTTCCTTGTATTTGTCCTTTAGTTGGCCTATAATCAATCAAATTTAATCAATCAATCTATCAATTTCATGTTTCATTAATCACGTTTGATTAAAGATATCATACCAATCCTCTTAAAATTATTCAGTTAAAATTCAGTTGAAATATTCATTAACACGCGCATTCTGTTCATGATTACAAAAGGTGCTAAAATGTCCCGTTTTCAGGTCTGAATATATATTAAAAGATTGCACATTCAATTATCAATTAATGATCGAGATACATATCTTTTTCATTAATTCCTACGAATGGTCCTAGATCGGAATATCAGATGATACTAGATAGCATGCACTTCGAGCTCGCGTCATTGGAAAGGTGTGATCTATTTCCTTTTTTTGCACTTATTTTATACTCTTATAAGGGTGAAATTCAATAAAATACGAGTGAAAATCTCTCATAATCTCATGAAATGTTATTCACTCCCCGTGGAGTGAATTATTCATTCGATATTTTAGGGATCATAATTAAAATAGTTCTTGATCGAACGAAATCATTTTTTCTACTGTATCCCCTTTTTCGGAAGTGTCATCGGCAAAATGTTGCCTGCTTATAAATTCCAAGGAATATCAATCAAGCTATATCTGACATCGTATGTACGCAAAATTTGTTGTTTTTTGCGATTTTCTTACTGACTTTCTTACTGACTTCAGACACTATATTGTAGGCTCAATTTCCGAATGCATTTGGTCCATATCTCTGTGCAATTTTACCTTACTCAAATTTTAGTTACCCCTCCTCCATAATTATACTGAATGTTTTTTGCTTGTCAAATTTATCTCGGCACCCCCAGACAGTCAAAAATTTGTTCCCAGGGCCCTGCCGCTTTGGTTAAGCCAGTGTACAATATCGTAAAGAATAAATTTAAGACTACGGATAATTTTTTTCTAATCATTATCCGCAAACGTAGCAAGAGACATTTGATTTTTTTTCAACCAGTTTTTCTTCAAAACTTCATCGAGAAACATCTCTGAAAATTTAGTGCAAAATACATCTCAATTATTGCCATTCGTTCACACGTAGACATGCTTTCTCAATTTCCGAATCCCCTTGATTGCTCAAGCTTATGCATTTGGCCCATATCTCTGTGAAATTTTATCTTACTCAAATTTTAGTAACCCCTCCTCCATAATTATACTGAATGTAAAGAAACACCCGACTCCTTTTCAGAGAATAATATAAAATCCGTCACAACGAAATCATTTTTTTTCTACTGAATCCCCTTTTTCTGAAGTGTCATCGGCAAAATGTTGCCTGCTTATAAATTCCAAGGAATATCAATCAAGCTATATCTGACATCGTATTTACGCAAAATTTGTTGTTTTTTGCTATTTTCTTACTGACTTCAGACACTATATTGTAGGCCAAATAGGATCTAGAACTATTTTAATTATGATCCCTAACATATCGAATGAATAATTCACTCCACGGGGAGTGAATAACATATCATGAGATTAGGAAAGATTTTCACTCGTATTTTATTGAATTTCACCCTTTTAAGAGTATAACTTTGTGTGACATGTTTCGCTTGTTCACACTTTATTCACTCCAAAGTGAGTGATCTTTGAAGTTTGACGTTACTACAAAGCAAATTGAAAAACGAGTGAAAATCTTTCTTTTTTAAAAGAGAGAATCAATCTAAATGTCACGCCCAATATGACTTCTAATTTCTTTAGAGGGAAATCGTAATTTTTCGGCCCAATTTACGGTAAAAAAAGTTTGCGAAAGAGCCCATGTTACGATAAAGATAAAATCCCCAAATTTTACGATAAACCATAAAAGCTACAGTGGAAAATCACGCCCCAAATTACCATGAATTTTCCTTTAAAATACGGCAATTTTTTGCGACTTGCAGAAATTTTCCACCTCCACTTTAAGGATTTTCCGATACACCTAAATTCCATCGATCTGTTTGGAAGTGTTTTAAGCATTTTCCCTTTTTCTTTCTTTTTTTTACTCCTTTCGTTTCTCAAACTTTTAACGTAAAATTGGGCCGGAAAATTACGGCTACACTGAAATTTCTCTCCAAATATTTACGGTAACATATAAAACGCTTACCTTCGGTAAAATTGCGTTAACTTGTATGAGGATTAATATATTCTTCAAATAGTATCACCGCATCTCGGGAGCGATTGAATCTGCTGGAATTCGAAGTGTTGGACGCTAGTGTCTTCCGAAGATACGCGTCAAGCGATGTTGTTGTTGTTGATGTTGTATGGCGTATGTTCTTTGAAACTTCTTCTTCCGTGTCTTGACCTTTTGTTCGTGCTCTCCTAACCTTGCTTCTTTTTTCGCTTGGCGATGATTGGCTAAAAGTCGTCCTCCAATGAGAGGGCGGCACGCCCGCAAGCTTGAATGACGCCTTTTATCGGTGGTGGGTGGGGCGGGGGGGGGGTCATTCAGATTGTTCTCCGTAGCAATATCAATTAAAGACAACAGTACTTGTCCTACATATTATTTGAATATCTCATCCCCTGGTCTAAATATCTATGTAAAGTGCTTAAGTCGTTCGGTATCACAGGCAACAACAGTTGATCTTGATCAAGGTATCTGAATATCTAATTATCTGGTTTAAATAGTATGTAAAGCGCATTAAGGAGTCGTTGGGTGAATGAAGTGATAGACCTAATTGGTTAAACGAAATACAAACATCGTTAACCTCACTCATCAGAAATTCACAGTAGACGAAAGTACTGAAACTGCGAAGTTAACTTGTAAAAAAATACTTTTTTTTTTTTTTGGGGGGGGTCATTTACATTTTCCCCGTAGCCGTAGTAATGATAACTATGCTTTATATCGATCTGGATATCTGATATCATGATCTAATCTATCTTAAGAACTAGCAGGAATCTTCGGATGGATGAAGTGCTAGACCTTTTGGCATAAAAATTTACATTGGACAAAAGTACTGAAACCTTGGAAGTATATTATAAAATGTGTTGTTCTGGGGGATTCACTTAGATTTTTTTCCGTAGCCGTATTAATGACATCAATAGTTTATCTTGATCTGGATATCTGAATATCTTTGTCCCTGATCTAAATATTCATGTATAGCGATTTAAGACGTCGTATGGAAGGATAAAGTACTAGGCCTATGTTATAATAATAATAATGATGATGATGATTATGATGATGATAATAATAATAATAATAATAATACCAACATGCTGATATCATGACGCATATCACTACCAAATGCGTCCCTATGCGCTTTTTGAAGACAGAGAAAGCAACGAAAAGATAAATATTTGCTGGCAATCGTGGCACTAACTCATTCAGAATTCTTTTTAAATAAGTATATGTTTCTAAAATTATTAGCCTATCGCATCACATTGTGATAAAAATTTACATCAGACGAAGTTTACTTGTGAAATATACAGTGAAATTAACAAAAACATGATGAGGATGACAACGATTATTGTAATGAACAGGACTATTAGGGCGGTAGTAATGATAATATCGATTATGACATTAATAATGGTAATAGCTAATAACAATGATAATAGACTAAGTGATAATAATGATATTGATATTGATTATGATAATGATAATAACAACAAAAGTAATAATATTGCAAGCCTAGGTCAACAAAACGTAGATTGACAGTTGAAAAGAAATTGAAAAAAAAATCATATACACAACTCAGTCATATGGAAATGAGAGAGTCGATGATATCGATATTTTTTTTTTTCATTTTTTTTGTTAAATGGAATAAAGAATATTTGATGCAGATTTGACAATAAGATAATATATTCATGAAGAATCTAGAATAGGTTGTATTACCATGGTAACCCCCAATATAAAGGAGGACCAAAACTTCTTTTATACTACAACGAGAAATGTTCCGTCGCACCTAATACCTTGGTCACATTTGTTCTACGGCGGCCGTACGGCGAGTCGAAAACAGCCGTTTAACATTTGTTTGTACCAGCTACATATAGGTGGTTTCAGTAAAAATGAATAAAACGGCTGTTTTCGACTCGCCGTACGGCCGCCGTAGAGCAAATGTGACCAAGGTATACTGATATGTCCTTTCCCCTCCACATTGTGGCGCAGCTGAAAAGTTTTATTCAGTTTTAATATATATTTTTATCTTTGAAACATTTAATAAAATATGTTAAACATTTCGTGAAACTGCATGCATGCTCTGAAAAAAAAAACACGTTGACATCGTTTAATTTTACATTCATTCTAAATGACGGGTAATTGAAATCCTGTATTCAAATTATATATTTTTACCTTATTTCATAATGGGGAAAAAGTAGACACTTAACGTGATGTATAATGAAAAAGACGATATTATTATCTAGACAACAAGTCCCAATATTTATCGCGAAAGTTCACCCTGACGTTAAAGGGATGGTCCGGGCTAAAAGTATATATAGCTTAATAAATTGAGTAGAATTCACTAAGAAAAATGCCGAAAATTTCTTCAAAATCGGATAACAAATAACAAAGTTATTGAATTTTAAAGTTGAGCAATATTTTGTGAAAACAGTCGTCATGAATATTCATTAGGTGGGCTGATGATGTCACATCTCCACTTGTTCTTTTGTATTTTATTATATGAAATTATGTTTATTCAAATTTATTCCTCCAAGAACTAGAAAAATTGGATTGACAACTGATTTAGTGCATTAGATATTTATTGCTGCAACTTATTTCATTATAAGGGAGACATATCATTCACACAGGTATCAAATTATGAAAAATATATGATCTTATGTGATAACATAAGAAAACAGAAAGTGGGGGATGTGACATCATCAGCCAACCTAATGAATATTCATAACGACTGTTTTCACAAAATATTGCTAAACTTTAAACTTTAATAACTTTATCATTTGTTATCCGATTTTGATGAAACTTTTGGCATTTTGCTCAGTGAATTCTACTCTATGTATTAAGATATAAATATTTTCAGCCCGGACCATCCCTTTAAGATTGTTTTGATAAAAGCAAAAAAATTCGAAAAAATTATTTGTGAAGATTTTACGAATATAGTTCAAACAATAATGGAGTTTAAGGGAAAATACACCCTGAAAACAAAATAATGGTAAAAATCCGTTGAAGATTAAGAAAGTTATTGGAATTTTAAGATTTAGAGTTGTGACGTCACAAACGAGCAGCGGCTGCCCCATATGTTATGTAAAATAAATGCTGAATTTTTAAAATGGTTTTTGATGACTTATTTTTGTTTTCTTTTCATGATCGGGTGCGAAAAGATATGTCTATTGATATACAGAAGATGACATTTAATTGATGTTTTACCATTTACTATGTAGGAATGCTGCTCGCATATGACGTCACTCCCGAATCAAATAATTAAAATTCCAATCACTTTTTAATTCTTGGGTGGATGTTTCTCAACCGTTCGTCAATAGTTTTTATTATTTTTTCTGCTATTTTTACAATAAACTTTTTTGTCAGGGTGAACTTCCCCTTTGAAATGTGAAACTAAGTTTTCACCTTCTGGAGTCACAGACAAACACCTCGTCGATACCTTGTCTGATATGTATTCCCTAAAATATAACCCTCCCCCCCCCCAAAAAAAAAAAAGCGATTTAAATACGTGCGGGCGATATATCATCAGAAGCATCATTTTATTTTCCCTTCTATGAAAAAAATATTTGTATTCATTATCCATTCTTACCACAAAATGATCGAAATGAAACTCCGAGTGGAGCAATGTTTTATGAATTCAAATTTTCGATCTTTAGTTTAGATCAGGTTGTATACAGATACCGAAACTAAATCAATTAAATAACAAAGGTAAAATAACTAAATAAAGTACAAGTAGTAAAACCATAATTAGAAGGCATACTGTTATTAGCATTAATGAGCTGATAACAAGTAGTTTACAAAGTATTGAACGGGTAAAATTTAATTGTAGGCAACTTGGGGTAACATAATGTGCATTATTCGGCTACTGAAGGTGATTCAAATTAAATATCGAAAGTTGAACTCATAAAACATGGCTCTACTCATAGTTTTATTTCTGTCATTTTGTTCCGTACCATTAAGAAATTCGAATCGATAGAATATAAAAGATAATGTCAGTGAGCTGCTCGCAAAATGATGTCAGAAATAAAAACTTTTGAAAATTTACAACGCTTATTCTTTGGTGGATTTCCTTCGAACCTTCACCACAATCTTTGTCTTTCTTTCTTTCTTTCGTTCGTTTTTTTTTTCATTTTTTATTTATTTATTTATATATATATATATATATATATATATATTTTTTTTTTTTTTTTTGGGGGGGGCTTTTATTAAAACGAACTTTTCGTCAGGGTCAACTAAGCTTATAAGTGTCATGTGGATGCACTCGTGCAAAGGCTCCTGTGGGTTTCTGTCGATGGATAATCGCAATTTGGGGGATGATTCGAGCGGAACTGTTCTCACAATTCCTTGAATTATAAATGGTACAGTGAGTCTAAAATGGATCCATGCACGTGTAAAGGGCGATGAGCTGATCTGTCTACTAACATTATACACATCAGTGGAGCTATGGCATGCTGGTTAAAGAAGATTCTTTATCCAAACTATCTTCGACTTGGTCAACCGTTTAACGGTTGAAGTGGCGCTATTGAACGCATTCAAATAGTACGGAGTAATGGCGGATTTAGATCCGGATTATATTGACACCCTTATCCAGCGTAGGCTATTGATTTCCCGCTAATCCCCGTGATTTAATACAACAAATTACTGAGTTAACAACAAATACACTCCCCACTCATCATGATTGGCCTTGCCCTTTATAGTTCGTTTTGTGACCCCCTTTTCTTTACCAATTAGACCTTCTCTAATCTTCTCCGGACAGATTCTCCATTCTCTAAAACAAATTAAGGAGCTATTTCAATGAAACAAATCGATGTTTTTCACTGAATATCGCAGGGCACTTGGAATGCGATTTTTTTTTTCTTTCAATATGGGGGGTGCTCCTTTGGAAGAAAATTTTGACAAGCAAAAAAAAAATTATGTCACTACAACATGAAGGTGGTTTTGGTTAAATATTTTTTAGCATACCTATTTTAGGGGTGCCGCCTGTGGTGAAGAATACGCCCGACAACCCCATTGAAATCTTGGGGGTGCTTAGCAACCCCCCTTCCCCCCTCCTCCCCTGCTTTACAGGGCCATGGACTATATCGTATTGTATCAAATTGTGATTAGCTACTGTGAATCTATTGCATGTAATTGACTCATAGTACAAATTCGTCCTTTTCAAATCACTGATAAACTCCAAGTTGGGTCTGTGATAAATGGATTAATAACCTTCGAGTATATGAACGCATGTTTGGTTAATTTTTTGTTAAAGGACAATTCCACCCCAACTAAAATTTGATTGGAATGAAAAGAGAAAAATCAAACAAGCATAAAACTGAATAATTCATCAAAATTGGATGTAAAATAAGAAAGTTATGACATTTTAAAGTTTTGCTTCATTTCACAAAAATTATATGCGCATCCTGTCTGTATGCAAATTAGGAGACTGATGACATCATCCATACTCACTATTTCTTTTGTATTTTATTATATAAAATATGATATATTCTAATTTTCTCCTAATTGTCAAGAGAAACGACGATTAATTCCTCCCTGAACATGGTTCAGTCGAGTTGGTCCTTATTGTCAAATCTGTAAAAAAAATGAAATACTGTATAATTCAAACAATAAAAAACAAAAGAAATATTGAGTGAGGGACATCATCGACTGTCTCATTTGCATGTCACTGTGTTGTGCATATCACTGTTTTGTGAAAAATTACTTTCTTATTTCACATCCGATTTTGATGAAATTTTCAGTGTTATAGTTTGATTTGTCTCTATTCATTCAAATCAACATTTTTCTGAGGTGGACTTGACCTTTTAACACGTATACACACATTGGTATCGATAGCATTGACAAGTTTGGTAACATGACTCCCATGCACTTGGACTAGCTTCCTTATGGGGGTTTGCTGTACCAAACTGAACAATGATATATTTTGCATTAACAAAAAAGTATGCGTGTTATAATAAATGTCAAACTTAGTTGTTTAACCATTTATAATATGAAAATAAAGAAATGTATTTCATAAGAAAAGGGAATGATGTTTGTTTGTTGTTCATGATCATGAACACCTCCCGGGGAACACCTAAGTATGACATTTTACACATTGAAGCGTTATGATATACTGGTGCTAGTAACAAGTGGAAGTATGTCGTGTTCCCAAATTTGTCAGGTGATTCAAATTAAATATCGAAAATTGAACTCATAAAACAAAAAATAAAACACGGCTCTACTAATAGTTTTATTTCTTTCACTTTAATTGATCCTTACCATAAGAAATTCGAATTGACAGAATTTACTATATATAAGATACAGTCAGTGAGTCGCTCGCAAAATGATGTCAGAAATAAAAACTTTTGAAAATGTACAACGCTTATTCTTTGGTGGATTTCCTTTGAACTTTCACCGCAATCTTTTTCTTTCTTTCTTTCGTTTTTTTTTTTTTGGGGGGGTAGGGGGCTTTCATTAAAACGAACTTTTCGTCAGGGTCAACTAAGCTTATAAGTGTCATGTGGATGCACTCGTGCAGCGGCTGCTATAGGTTTTGTCGATGGATAATCAAACTTTTGGGGGATGATTCGAGCGGAACTTTCCTCACAATTCTTTGAAATTCTTAAATAATAAATAGTTATGTGAGTTTAAAATGGATCCATGCACGTGTAAAGGGCGATGAGCTGATCTGTCTACTAACAGTATACACACCAGTGGAGCTATGGCATGCTGGTTAAAGAAGATTCTTTATCCAAACTATCTTCGACTTGGTCAACCGTTAAACGGTTGAAGTGGCGCTATTGAACGTACTACAATAGTACGGAGTATAATGCCGGATTTAGATCCGGATTATATTGACACCCTTATCCAGCGTAGGCTATTGATTTCCCGCTAATCCCCGTGATTTAAAGCAAGAAATTACGGAGCTACCAACACAAGTACACTCCCCACTCATCAAGATTGGCCTTGCCCTTTATGATTTCTTTTTGTGACCCCTTTTCGTTACCAATTAGACCGTCTCTAATCTTCTCCGGACAGATTCTCCATTCTCTCAAACAAATCGGTGGTTTTCACCGACTATCGCGGGGCACTTGGAATGCGATTTTTCTTTTCTTTCAATAGGGGTGCTCCTTTGGAAGAAAATTTTTACAAGCAAAAAAAAAGTGTCACTACATGAAGGTGGTCTTGGTTAAATAATTTTTAGCATACCTAACTGATTTGCAGGGGGTGCCGCGTGTGGTGAATGACACACGCAACAACCCCATGGAAATCTTGGGAGTGCTCACCCCCCCCCCCCCCCCCCGCTTCACGGGGCCATAGATTGCATCTAATTGACTGATGGTACAAATTAGTCCTTTTCAAATCACTGATAAACTCCAAGTTGAGTCTGTAATGAATGGATTAACAGTCATAGAGTATGTCAACTCATGTTTGGTCGATTAAAACGCCTTGTTGTGGTGCGTTGGCGTGGTTATTCAATGCTTAAACTAATTTGGTTTGAAGAGATAAAGAAAGATCAGACACACAAAATATTGGAAATTTGATAAAAGTCGGAAAAGAAATAACAAAGTTATGACATTTTAAAGAATCGCATTATTTTGGTGAAACAGTTCTATGCGTATCCTCGTGAATATTCATATGGGCAATTTGATGCTGTCATATCCCGACTTGTTTTTTTAATATTTTTTTAATGAAATTGTGGGTTTTTTAATTTCGTCATCCAAGAATTAAAAATTTTAGATTGAAAGCTGATTTCATACATTAGATATTCATTGCTGCAACTTATTTTATTATAAGGGAGATATATCATACACACATATATCAAAACTAATAATTATGATTTCATGTAAAATAAGAAAAGGGAATGTGTGGGAAATTACATCATCAGCCCACCTAATGAATATTCACGACGACGTATATGTAACTGCTTTCACAAAATATTGCTAAACTTTAGAATTCAATAACTTCCTTATTTCAGATTTCGACGAAAATTTCAGCATTATGTTCAGTGAAACTTGTTTTATTCATTTAGATAAAATTATTTCCAGCCCGGCGTACCCCTTCAACTGTATCAACGTTATACAAGACTATAATGATAAAAATAACACGAAAATGATGTATTCAAATTATATAGCCTAATTCTTCGACAAAATTCCGGACCGGTCATTTATGGTAACCAATACTGGCAATTTTTATATTTTTGCCTCTGCCATTTTAACCTGGCGCCGCCGAGTAGGGTATGTTATGAAAAAAATATATTTCAATAACAAATTCATGACTTCATTGTTGATCATGTTTTTCTTATATATATTTTTTTAGATTTGCAGCACCGTAAAATGAGTCTGTGCATATTTTTTTTTTAACTCTTTGCAAGCTGAATTAATTTTGGGGTGATAATAATGACAAATGTTTCCATGTTATTTTCTTTAATTTAAGATATCCAAATTGCACCATCGATACGTATTATTATATAGATGTTATTCAAATACTATTGCCTTTTATTAGTTTATCTAATTTGAAAGGAGAGAAAAATTAATCATTACGATATCATTGTTGAATTTAATCGTACGAATGTGCAAAATTGCAACATCAGCGCGCAGTTTTCGCGTTAATTTTAAGATTTGCTTTAATTGTTTTTATGAAGAATAGATAGTCTGCCACAACTCAATATATTTTTTTCTTCTATACATGTATGTTTCTTTCTCCTTTCCTTCGCTCTTCTTTTTATCTTCCCCCTCTGGTTATTTCTTGCTTTCCCCTTCCTTCCTCTTCGCGTTCCTCTCCTCCCTTCTCTTTTCCTCCTTCTTCCCCTCCTCCTTTTCCTTCTTCTTCTCTTCCTCGTTTTCCTTCTTCTCCTTCCCCTTCTCATAGCTTCTCCTCCATCATTCCATCTTCTCTTACCCCTTCCTCTCTCAATTCGTATGATTTACAAAACAAATGCGATTGTAAGATAATATATTCGATGAAATAATATTACACGATTTAATTCATCATCATTCGTTGTTAATTAACAAAACACCACAAAACAAACAATGACAAATATAGAAAATTCGTACTCAAGACTTGAATCTCCCCATGTCCTAGAAAATAATAGAATTACCCTCGAATTTGGGTCACTAACCCAAACTAAAGGGACAACTTTGTTGAAAGGGGAGGGCCATAACAAGATAATTCATTACCGCAGAAGCTCCATATCATTAATAGACCTTTAATACTCACATATCAAATACAAACAAAAATGAGGTCAAACACTATACAAATCTTTAAACAAATTAAAATTCTGTTAAAAAATATAAATTTCTGTGTTAGCACATGTTAACCGCTACAGGACCTGCCAACTGCCTTAAATGCAGTGTATGCAGACGTCCCTCCTTTCAGGTGATCAAAACCTTATTTTGAAGGATATTTCTGACTCGACACTTTTTTAAGTATTTTTCATCAAATTCTATTATGGAAAGCAAATGAAGGATATCAAATTACGGTTGAAATATGTCACACCATTCGCCCCCCCCCCACATCGCATTAAAAAAAAACAGCCGATCAACCAGAACGAACTTCCCTGATCATGCAATTGTTTACAACTGTTCAGAAAATGTTTACAAAAGGACCAAATCAAGCGAGCAGAATCCGACTTTCCTTTAGAGGATTTTGTGAGCATAATGACTGCTTCAGGAGACTTAGGTTTTATAATCACTGCTCAATTGGTTAACAAAGGCATTGTTTTCCATTGTGTAATTCAGTAACCGGCCTTTAATGACACTCAAGCGTGGGCGATTTTTGCTTTAAACTCATCAAGGACCAGAATAGTCACCAATAACACTTCCAGATACAACAACTTCTTGTATAATCATGACACTGTAATCGCAACGGTGCTAAAACTACACCGCCAGGGTTACCAGATAACCTCACCAGGTATATTACACCACTGTTGAATTCAAGGTGTTGACTCAACAACCATTAGTGTTATCAAAACGCTATCCGTTTGTCATTCTAAAACTTTGGTGTTGTTCAAACTTCATGCTGTAGAAGATGTAGCCCCCCAAAAAAGTGGCCTGCGGGCACAGACCCTTGGTTCTCGTAATATTCACAGTGCATAATTCAGAGTCTGAAATAGTGAGACTAGGTTCACTATGTACTGTGCTTGACAAAGACAGAGAGCTTGGCTTCTAGTCTTCACTCAAGACATGGTATAATCATAGAGCTATTACTCTATGGTTTAATTGGTTAAAGTGTCAAATGAGTATGTGCCTGCAGACTAAATTTGAAGGTAACGTTTCCAGTGTGTTGATAACAAAAGTTGAATTCATCAGGGGGGGGGGGGGGGGTGTGATCTCTTTTATTTAGCATCTTCCATGCTGTCAGATCGGACTGAATTATCCTTCTCTAGTAGCTGCAATATTAGAGGTAGAAAGTTTGTAAGCAGCTTTGGTATCCACGAGAGCAAAGCTGCGTGACCGTTATTGATGAGTAATGACAACTTGTCGATACCCACAAGAGCTCCTAGATGAAACCATGGACCTAGTAGGTCCATGATGAAACGGTCCCAGGTCTATCCGTGTCTTCGGCCAAGCTTGCATTCCTCAGGCAACTCTCGGGCCAGGGAAAAGTAAAATAATAACTTTACCATTTTCAGTGGTCTTGCATAACGGCTGCTGGTCATAAATCTCATTCTACTCTGGGTAATTTAAATCAGACTGGTGTTTACCACAAAGGCAATTTCCAGTGGTATTACATAACTGCAACTTGTCGTAAATCCTGTTCTACTACGGGAGGGGGCATCGTGGTCTAGTGGTTATGACTCTCGTCTTTCAATCTGAGGGACATAGGTTCAATTGCCAGCCATGGCGTGTTTTCCTTCAGCAAGAAATTTACCCACATTGTGCTGCACTCAACCCAGGTGAGGTGAATGGGTACCCGGTACGAAGAAATTCCTTGAATGCTTGAGCGCCTATATGGGCAGCGCAGCTAAAGCCGGGGTGATAATAGCAGCGCTTAGGATCCTCGGGCGAATAGCGTTCCCCAAAATCCAGCTATTATTATTACCATTATTACTCTGGGTGATATGCAAATGGTGTTAAATTCCCCATGAAAACACTCAATTAACTGCCTTTAATACGTAAGAAAATCATAACTTTTCAATATACTCAGATTTTTTTGCATTGAAAAGGACTGCAAAATGAAATGTAAGAGCAAACATGACACGAGATGGCAAGAAAAAAAGCCTCGCTTTTATCACATTGGAGACAGTTAGGAAGAAATACAGCAAAAAATACATATATATATACAAAGAATGTATGTACACAAAGATGTTAAGAAAACGTGCGGTGGTCTTAGGGTAATACTGGTAATATCGAGCACACAATAATGCATATCATAATTGGACATGCTAAAACATCAATTAAACCTGAATGAAAGCAAACGGTTCTATAAAGATATGCATCAGAAAATGCCCTTTTTAACTTAAAAAAAAGAGATAAGGATTAATTAAAACTAAATTATCTTGAAGCCTCAAGATTATGACTTTGTAAGATGCTTTGGGGCATATTTCCAAATATGACAAATGCAATATAATGGAAACCTGACCTTTTAAAGACAGTAATGTACATTCTAAAGTAAAATGTAAATAACTTTTTAAAATGCAAAATATGTATCTGTATTTACTGTTCACGAAAGACCTCAAATTTTTCATTACACACAGAGAGGCAGCTGTACTTTATGGACTCAGCAAAATATATTTATGACAATTTAAAGGAAAATATAACCCCAAATGAAAATTATTTTGAAGCAAGAAAAAAATAATAATCAGAGAAGTAGATGGTGAAAGTTTTGGCAAAATTTGTTTAAAAATTAAAAGTTTAAACATTTTCTTTTTTTTTTGGTTAAGTTGCAAGTTGCAATCACTAAAAGTATGTGATTTACAATTGGCAACATAAAGTAAGTAATGTCATCATGATACAGGTTTATTTATCCATTTATTCATAATAATAAATAAATTATTTATACATAATGAATGACATATGATCTTATTCAGGTTTTTTTTCTTTTACGATGTCATATACCAAAATGCTATCTAGATAATTTTATAACTTCCTGAGGAAGAGGGTGCTTTGGAGAAAAGCAGATTCCTGATAATTAAGTACATGACAAATGTGAGAGTTGTCCCTTACTTTGTCAAAATCTACCAGTAACAAAAAATGCCAATTTGGGATTAACATAGATGTAGTGATCCAATAAATTTTTCAAACAGCCACAATTTTGTCTGACTTCTTGACGTCACCTATCAACCCCATACACGTTGGGCTATTTTGAAATTGCACTGCCGGGGGGGGGGGGGGTTATTTTTCATGAAAATAAAAAGTCATGAAACATTGCAGAGCTATCTTTCTGCAATACAGATTTATCATAAAAATGCTGAGAGGAGAGGTCTGACCTCCCCCCCCCCCCCCCACTACGGGCTAGATAGGGTTAAATCATGCAATGGTACATATGCAACAGTACAAACGTTGCACATTCAGCCACCAATTTGCCTGCATACAACTAGTTACATGTAAGTAAGCCATGTACAATGTAGAAGATCAGTACCATACAGACCTTCACAACCTAACCAGCATACATTTCCTTTCAAAATCAATTCACCTTTACATATTAATTGTCTGTCAAAATCACTGAAACTTGATTTGTATCTGTCATATCACAATAAAGTCCATTTATCTGTCAAAATTCATTGATCTTTATTTATCAATTAAAATCTTTCCAACTCCATACAATCATATTTTTCTTTCAAATTTCATTGAATATTACTTGCCCGTCAAGACAAATGATTTTTTAAAAAATGTACAAATCTAAAATGCATTCATTCACCTTCCGCACATGAATTGATTTCATTTTTCAATTTTTGCTCAATTAAAAAAGGGACATTGTAACATTCATACAACTACAACTCGTGATTTCACATCAAATGTAATGTGCTTGATGCACATTAGTAGCTGCGATATTAGAGGTAGAAAGTTTATAAGCAGCTTTGGTATTAAACATTACTCAATTCAAACTAGCACCGGTAAACAAATTAGAAAACATGATTTTCAAACATATTAATTTTGCATTGTTTAAATTGTCAACTGTAAATTCATTAAACTAGCTTACACCCCCCCCCCCCCCTCCCCTATAATGGCACAATGTTTAATTTAAAAGACTTTTTTTTTTTCTTGAATCTTAGCAATTACCCATACACATGTCTGCCCAGAAAGAAAGAAAAAACCTAATAATTTTATTCAATTTATAATGCATTACAGTGTGCAATTCCTGAATACACATTATTTTTGTTACAAATAATTATTCATTCATCAATAATAATGACTATCTAAAAATTGCAATTTAATGAAAATATGCAATCAGCAAATTGAAATTTCATCAATACAAAGCTGTATATACTGTACAGCGGTGCTTGAAAGTAAGTGAACCTCACCAGAGAATGAACATATTTAAAGGTCAAGTCCACCTAAACAAAAGTTGATTTGAATAAAAAGAGAAAAATCCATCAAGCATAACACTGAAAATTAAGAATAAATAAAGAAAGTTATGACATTTTAAAGTTTTGCTTAATTTCACAAAACAGTTATATGCACATCCTGGTCAGTATGCAAATGAGGAGACTGATGTCATCCACTCACTATTTCTAATGTATTCTATTATATGAAATATGATATATTCTAATTTTCTCCACATTGTCAAGTGAAACAATGATTAATTCCTGCCTGAGCATGTGGAATTAGCATTGTTTAATACTATATGGTTCAGTCAAGTTGGACTTTTAAACAATAAAAAACAAAAGAAATAGTGAGGGACATCATCGTCTGTCTCATTTGCATGTCACTGAGTCGTGCAAATCACTGTATTATGAAAAATAAGCAAAACTTATGACTTTATGTCATAAATTTCTTATTTTACATCCAATTTTGATGAAATTTTCAGCGTTAGGCTAGTTTGATTTTTCTTGTTCATATCAACATTTTTCTGGGGTGGACTTGACCTTTAAAGTGTTCAAGTCTTTCCATGTTTTAGACAATTGTGAAGTCGGGTAATAAAGTATTACATTTAATACAGTTTGTTTCCCTGGTCTCAATAAACATTGAAGTGTTGTTGTCTACGTTCAATATTCCGCATGAAGGAGTGCATTTTGTGGTGGAATTCGCTAACTTTTGAGCACAACCATAAACCATTTTAGTTTGAAGGGAGAGGAAACAAATAAAGGTATTTCTTATATGAACAAAAAAAGTGTAACCTCATGGTCATCGGACCATAAGGGCAAAGAATGACCAATCAATGTAGGGATTCAATCAGATGAAACCAAATGGACATAAGTCCAAACCAATAGCATTTTAGATGGATTTACCCATAGTTGTGTTTCAACTTCTGGGAATCTTTATAAAGGCTTGGACAAAAAAGCAGTGTTCCGGAGTGTTGATCCCTACCAAGATCTCGAAAAAAGGAGACCGAAAATATGTCCAGAATCCCAGAAAATACCTTGTCATGGCCGAGAGAATATTTTCAAACAGAAAGATAAAAAATCTTTCTGAAGGATCTCTCCCTCTATCATAATCCTGGGGGATAATAAGTGGGTTTATATTCACTTCGTCTACCGGCATTTGGTCTACAACTTCTCAGATACCACACTGGCTAAAGCCATTGGCCCATATTATGTACTCGGGTTTAAAGGGAAACGACAGTAATTGTAGCAAACAATTACTTCATGGGAAGGTCTTTCAAATCAAGGTTAAGTGCCAAAACATTATCATACATCTGGATCTGGTACATTAATGTAAACCTATCTTTTGTGAAATCATAAAATCTTGGCTCAAAGTTGATAAATCTGATGATCACTAACACAAAAAAGCATATATGGGACAGTGTATTAATATACCCGACATTTGATGGAATTCCATGCTTATTTTGCTAATTTCTCAGCAATTACGGATTTTTTCCAGAGCTATTTGGCACACGTTTTTTTAATTTGTACATACCATCACTTTCCTGGTAATTTCATTGGATTCTGTTCAAACTCATTTTGAGATCGTTACCACAACTGGTATTTAATTTAATCTAAAACCTGGTCTGATTGAAGTTGAGGTTTAACTATGGATAAATCACTAACAGCACAGGTGTACAATGTACCAGCTCAATTTTGACTCTCAGATCATTTTCAATGACGGGGTCGACAACGGAAGGACAAATATAATAATTGTCTTCATTATTAAAAAATAAGAAATGAGCACAGTAAACATATGATATAAACCAAGCAAACAAAATTTTGACATTGGCTTCCCATAATTTTAGCACAGAGTATAGACCATGGCCTAAGTTAAACCCCACTTCAGAATATGGGCCATTCGGTCTAATTGCCATTTGGTCTAATACCACTTAGTCCAATGCTCATTCATTCTAGCACCCAGTTGATCTAATACCCACTTTGTCTTCTTATACTTTACTTTGTCAAATCAGTTTGGTTCATAAACAGCTCTGTTTAAACATATAGACTAATTGGAGTTGGACTAAGTGGAGTCGGACCAAGTGGATGACGGGCTGAATGGCAATTAGACCAAATGCAAGTGTTTAGTAGATTAAGTACAGTAGGATTGGACCAGAAGGATGGACCAATTAGCAATAACATGAATCGGTTTTAGACGAAGCAGCTGTAGGCCAATTGGCAATTTGCCAATAAGTGTTGTTCTGCTGGTTTACAGACCAATAAAAGAGATATGCATCAGCAATTATATAACAACAATTAAAAAAGTACTCATCCCGGCCCCTCCCCAAGCAATGTGAAACTACAGACGGATAAAGATTATACGCATTAGGAATCATGCAATAACAATTGAAAAGCACCATCCAAAACAGAAATAAGTAGAAGCGGTTTTGGACGAAGCGGTTGTAGACCAATCGGCAATTAACCAATAAATGTTGTTCTGCTGGTTTACAGACCGATAAAAGAGATATGCATCAGCAATTATACAAAAACAATTTAAAAAGTACCCATCCCGGCCTCTCCCCAAGCAATGTGTACCTACACACCGAAAATATACGCATCAGGAATTATGCAAAACAATTCAAAAGTGACATCCCTTCCTAAGGCAATGTGTAACTAGTGACAAAAGGTATACGCATATGCATCAGCGATTATCATGCAATAACAATTTTAAAGTAAATCCCCCCGCAAACCCAACGAATAACCAAAAAATTTTAGCAAATGTGTATAATAAATAAGTATACATTGTGTGAATACTTGACGGAAAACCCATAACATGTATTGGGCATACATGTACTCAACATACATTATACATGTAACATAATCATAAAATAATATCCGCAAATAAATTAAAGGAATACAAAACAAATGAGGTAAAATATGTTCTGCTATTCATCCAAATGCATGCAAGAACAGATTAACATGCAATATTAAAAGGAATTACACATACATACATGTATAGACTGCATATGCACCATATGCACACCGGACACACACATTTTATCTGTACAAATATATATACATGTATATATATACAAGGAGTTAAAAAATAAGAGGCAGATAATTATTTGCCTACTGCATTAGATGAAATTAGAGAACATTTAATGCTCTGTTGCACCAAAACCACACACTAACTATCTTTAATATTTTAAAAGGTCCTCTTGAAGGCCAAGGTTAACCCCAAAACATGTTTATTTGAATAAATAAATAGGGAAAAATTAAACATTTCAAATTTCAATAAAATTCAAATACACAGCCCTGGTGATATAAGCCAATGCAATCATGTACATACATGTATGTACTGTTACTTTTGTATTTCATTGTGTGAAATATGAAAAATCTTGTTCTTTTTTCTTCATGTAATTAAAAATAAGTGTTTTCACTACACCCTAAACATGTAGAATGGCCATTGTTGAACTTATCATGATTACTTATTCATTTTCACATCTACAAAGAAAAATGGATTTTACATTTCATTTGGTAAAATGAAAAAGAAATAGTTAATATGTGAGAGCACCGTCAGCTCTCTCATTCACATGTTTTATGCATATATGCCTATTTTGTCAAATCAAGCCCCAAAATTAAAATGTCACAAAGTTCATATACAGTATCAAATCCAATTTTGATGAACATTTTTAGCATTATGCGTGTTTAATTTTTCTAGATTAATCCAAATGGGGTGTACCTTGCCTTTATTAGAAGTTGACCAAACAATGCACAATTATGTGTTCTGTATTAACCCCCCCCCCCCCCAAAAAAAAAAAAAAAAAAAAAAAACCAAGCAATTACACTTGTACCAGTAAAATGTCATGCACTTGGAGAGTGATTCAATTTCAATACATATAAACAGATTAATATAGCATGATAATGCTGCTGGCATTTCCAAAAGACAAAAGATTCATGACATGACTGCAGACATTTTCTTTTTTAAAGTGTGAAAGATGTTTGGAATGAAACACGAAGATAAATTTCATTCAAAATCCACCTTCCTTTCTATTCTTATGTTTTATTCCCATTTTTTCATGGCCATAAAGAATACATTTTCAACTACTATTCATAATACTTGGTCCTATGAATCATCATTTAGCATCTAATTACAGAGTATTTTATGACAATGAAATGTGAGAAACCAAACAATGCAAACTGACCTGTCTTGGAAAGAGTTCCGATTGATCCGATCAATCACAACTATGGACGGCCAGCAACGTCAACCTGTATTATGCATGTTTGCTCAAAATGTTTTCTATGATGTACATGTATATTCATGCATTCATTGTTTTCTTGACAATTCACTGTGCTTCTCTTTGTTTACAAAGGATATTGTTCAAATTTCCCGTAGAAGAAATTATGACACTGATGGATTTCCATAGTTACGACTGACTGGATCAATCGTAACTCTTTGTAAGACGGGGGTCCTGGTTTAACTAAAACCATGGAGTAACTCAGTGCTTAAGTATGGGAAGCCAAAAATGTCTTAATATTATCAACATTGTACGCTTCTCATGTTTCTGACCAGGCATGGCAAAAGTCACTCTGTGTCATTTTCAGTAGGAGGGCTTAACCAGTGGGTTTTGGTCAGAATGGTCAAATTTCAGTTTGCAGTGGGTTTTTTTTTTAAAGAGTAAATTTTTTCTATGGACTATTAAAGATGAATGTACCAAACAAACCCAAATAGATTTTTGACAGCAATAGACCAATATTTTGTCTTTTTTACTGTGTGCAATTTGTTCTTCCCACTGAAAACCAAAGTACATGTATCCCCCTTATTATGAACTCCAATGAATTAAACACTGGATGAGATCTTTCATTGATACTTCTCTGCAATTAACAACAAGATGTGCCTAATTGGCAAGACATATTTAGAGCTAATTTGATGACCCCTTCTAAGATAATTTGAATGAGTTCTAATCCTCTCTTTTTGTGTCACCTTACACAATAGTGTGAGGGTAAAGTGTGCTTCAATAGACTTGTCAACTCTAATCCCTCTTTTCTCAAAAGTGATGTTCCTTGGTTACGTAGTCAATGGTATTCTCATTGTAATGAGGATAAGGAACATCTAGGAGTAGTGATTTATATATCATCTTCAAGCTGGGATTCTCCCCTTTCAGTGAGGATATTCAACAGAAATTCATTGCTGGCAACTTTTTGAGGAGTTTGCCATGCCCGGTCGTTCTTTTCCCAAGCTTCAATCGTGAAGAAAACTAACTTATATACCATTCCCAAACAGTTATGAATGAAGTGTGCACCGAATGTGCTGTCAAATTGAATTTGTATGGTTTGATATTTTCTACCACTACTGGCTAACCATATTTTAAAACCACTACTTTATACAAGAGTTTAAATTCAACCTGAGTTCAGAATATGGAAATGTCTGTATACTCTATCTGATTTCTTCATAATCCCTATCTACTTTATCTTGCATGAGTTGCAGTGCCACCGACGGTATTACTCAGGGAGCATTATACGAAACACATCACCCTTTCACACAGTAAAAAAATTGTAATTTGAATGACGATTCCAGTGAAAAATAAGGCTAATGATGAATTTTTAGCATGTGTGAAACCAAACTAGAATCACAAACGCTAATCACAATCACAAATTCAAATTCTACTCTGGAGGTGAATTCCAGTTAAGTTTCACTCAAATTACGGTATGAATTTTACGTGTGAAAGGCTTGACCTCCAAAACATCTTTTTTGGGGGCGGAGCTTACGCGTTCTTTCAAGCACTTCCGTAGATAATACGGTTGTCATGCACTCATCGTATCGATGCGGTGCTTGATTGACAAGTCACCAAGGACACATACCTCCTTTACTCAGGAATTTGAATTCAAATCACAGTTTCCGAGTGAGCGTATGAAAGGTCCGATGATTCTAAAGACGAATTGCAATCATCAATACAATGATGATTCAAGATTCACGTGTGAAAAGGCCCTAACAGTCACTGATTTTCAATGACTACTGTTATAACAGCAGTCATTGAAAATCCTTACATCTGATTGGCCGAGAGGAATTCAGTCATTTAAAATCACTGAATTAACTCTTTGTGCAATGCTCCCCAGAAGCTGATAATTCCGAGGTAAAATCTCACCATGATGGGCGAATCCAAAGACTCGTGTGATTTTCTTGCACCAAGAGGTGGTCATCACTAATTTGGTCACTATCGTGAACATTACTTTTATTGCCAATAATGATTAGAAGATAAAATCTTTTATTAGTTGTAAGACAGTGTCCAGGTCCTACACGCGTTCCTCCTCATGCCGTCCTGTAAAGATGAAAAGTGGTTACTTCACTGCAACTTTGGTCATCTGGAGCTTGGCCCAACAAGGTAGGGCCCATTCTTACAGCCTCCTGACAGATTCAAGTCAAACTCAAATAGCAATTGATCTGAATTTGTGTGGATAAGAAATGGGACTATTAAATCACCCATAATCTATTGCAACTTCTGGTAAATCGGTGCCCAGGATCCGTAACACAAAGGTTAGCGATTAATCATACGCTTGATCTGCACAATTGATTGTACATCGTCGTCAATGAGATCAATCGTAAAATAAATATTCTACAATGATTGCTATGCTTTGTGTTACGGGCACCAGATCTTACACACGTTCCTCCTCGTGCCGTCCCGTCAGCATGAAAAGCGGTTGCTCCACTGCCACGTTGGCCGTCTGGAACTCATCCCTTAGTCTAAACCTCCACTGTTCTTCCAGATCTAGTTGGACCACCTGGCGTCTCAGAGAGTTCCTGTCCGAACTGATCAGGCAAAGGCGAGCACCTGGGGAAAAGTGACAATGTTCCAATTTATATCAAATGCTTCAAACACACTGAAAAAAAATAATTGTAATGACCATTTAACAAATAAATTTAGCCCTATATTAGTTAAGCTAACCAATTACAATGAAATACAATCACCCTTTTATGAATTTCATATCTCATTGACTTTGAACACAAAGTATCAAAGTGAACCAGCAATGACATTGTCTCGTAAAAGTCACGTGATGTCGTGATGCTATTACCAATAAGTTCGTAAAAATGGTCTGACGAGTTACTTGAAATTATAGAATTCCTGTAGAAGTGACTTCTAGTAGTTACCATTAATAAACTTGAAATGCTTGAGGAATTCCCTTTCCATCGTAGCATTGTTGCACATGAAGAGAAGTAGACCACTAAACCGCGTGTTCTCAGTCAAGTCTTTGGCTGGCGTTTGGCTGGATGAGGCAAAGTGCACTGGAACAATGAAAAATGTGAAATGAAATTTATTAAATTGCACTTGTTCATTTGTAATCAGGTCACCCAAGCAACAAGTTTCTAGTCATTCCATAACACACATGTCAGATGTCAAAGGTTTAATGCACTAGTTCACTTCATGAGTGACCTACTCACCCATGCAACTATTCAATTAATTCCAGAACACACCGGTAAAAGGTTAAGAGTTCAATGCACTTGTTCATTTGTGACATACTCGTCCACTGCAATTGTGACCTATTCAGGGATACCAACCCCATAAAAATCACAGTATTTTGAGGGATGAAAACAGGATTTCGGGTGAAAAAAGAGTATTTTCAACTTTCTCCAATAGACGTGTGTATATATTTTGAGGAAAAAAAACTAGAAATATCAATGAAGGTGATAATAAATTTGTCATTAAACCTGCAGAAATTCATGACCAAAAAAAGGGCCAAAAAAAATACAGCCAAAATGAACGGTTGGCATCTCTGCCTTCTCACCTGCTATACGGGGGCCCAGGTTGAAATAGCAGTCAACGGCAAGTACCGGGTTCTCTGAATTGTCCACAGCGGATGGAAAGATGCGCTTCTCGCTCATCCTCTCAAGGAAGCGCTCCATCAAGAACTGAGGCGGGGCAGCCAACGGGATGAGCTCCTCCGAATCGGGGGTGCGGACATAGCTGGAGGGGTTGACGGCATGGTGGGGAGGGGGCTTCTTGGTGGGCGTGGCCAGCGGGTGGGGCTTGGGGGTAAAATGGGCCAGGTTGTTGGCCTCGATGGACTTGACCATGACGGAGAGGTAGTCTAGTCGGAGTAAGGTGTGACCTTCCGATGCCAGCTTCAAGTTGAACTCAATATCCTCATTGAAAAATCTGGGGATTTAAAAGTTTCATACTCAAAATTTTGGGGGGATAGTAGATGGAGAATGCAATCTTACCACAAGCATTTTCAACAAAATTATCTATTCATGAGACTTTTCTTACCCTTAAATACCTTTGATACTTTTCTTTTTTCATCAGATGATTTATATAAATGTATGAATACTAATTTTCCATGGAAGTACAAACTATACCCTCTGTTCATATTCTATTGTATATTCTATTTGGTATATATTTGTCATTGGATTTCTATATATTGTTGTACAAATAAATTATTTGATTTGTTTTTTTTTCTTATGCAAGCAAAGTTTTATTGGACCCATCCTTCCCATTTCCAGAGATATCTATCAACCTCCATGTACAAAACATTCATATTTACTCAGTTAAATTGTTTTTTAAATCTAAATGATATACACATACACTATTTCATCCGTCTTCAGATATGTAACAATAGTAGGTGATGATTTTGACACTGTTCTCATTACCATCCTAAAACTAGTTTACTGGAAACTTAGTGTAATGAGAACGGTCGAAGCGGTCTTGGAAGCGATCTTCCAAACCAGTTCGGAAAACCACCTTGCGATGTAGTTTTCAAGATTGCTTTGCCTCGTTAAACTGGTTTCAGCGTGAGGACACAACCGTTCTTCGGGAAGTGATCTTCGCACATTTTGAGCGCACTACTCCACGCACTGTTTGTAGAATGCCTTCACTGCGGTTTCAAATTTCGCGCGAAACGTGTCACCCCATTGAGAGCGTTCCCGTAGCAACAAGATTGCTTTACGTGAAGTGATTCTGAAAACCACTTTCGGGTAATCAAATGGGATTGCTTGCAAACCTATCTTCCAAACTGGTTTGCTGAACCGGTTTCCAGTAAACTAGTCTTAGAAAGTGTAATGAGAATGGGGTCTTTTAAAATGACCGACTGACCTGTTGAATCCATAGTCCACATTCCTAGCTCTGTCCACATTGAGAAATATCATGTTGAATAGATGGCAATGAGACGTAGGTGTCCCGTTGGACGTTGACCTGGAAGAGCCACTTGCTAATTGACTGTTCCACTGTTGAACACCGAGGGCAGTATAGGCCTCGATGTCTGGAACATTCTCCATCATCTCCAGTATGGTCTTCAAAGGAACAACTTTGTCACTCCTAACAAGATGAAATATCAAGAGTGCATGTTGTTATTAGTTAATTGAGGAAAATTCACAAGTCCTCTCATCCTATGAGGGTACATATACAGCCTACGTGTTAACAGCTTCAAATACCCGGGGGGAGGGGGGGCATTTGACTAGATTGCTGTACACAAGCGCAACCACAGGTTTTAGAAACCCACCCTAAACAAGTTTTATCCATTGGTTAAATCTACACCTATTCAAGTATTTTTGCTTGCCTTTTAGACAATTTTGCGCCCTAAACAAGTACAACTCGTAAAAATATACATGTTTTACCATACAACCATACCCTTTTTGCCCGATTATGGCCTTTTTGACACCCTAAACGTGTCATGAGTGTGATGCGCCATAATCAGCAAAAAGTACCGTTTACACATTTTTATTCGCCGCGCGTGGGTACAGAAATGTAGCTGAGTGGCCCCGTGGGTCACTTACATTACATGTAACTATTGTCTTTTGTTCTTTTGGCAGTAAAAAATGATTGAAAATGAGCGTAAGGCGAATCCGGCCACCCTTCTTCCAGGGGACATTTAAAACTCTGAATTGATGATGATGAGGAAAGATGGTCCGCTAGTGGCGATGAAGCACACTTGCGGGTACTTACAATGGTGCAACAATGTACATTCCTGAGACGCCTGCATCGCCATTAACATCATGAAATTATACCAGTGCATTATTTGTTTTATAACATGGGTTAACACCCATCTTTCTGAATGTACGAGAGTGAAACCAACAAGAAAGATGGCAGAAGGTCCCGATTTCTTTGGTATGACTCGACCGGGGATCAACCCGCTGACCTCCTGTTCGTGAGTCGGTCACTCTACCACTGAGCCATCAAGTCTGGTTGTCATTATTAACATCATAGTAAGATTGCCAAACATCGGCTACTTACTCATGCTGATCGGCACCGCTGCCTGAGCTCAATCTCCAGGTAACACAGTTGTCCTCCATCAGGGCGATGAAAGGCCAGACGGCGTCCGGTTGTAGGCCAAGCTTACTCTGACGGTTCTTCTCAAGTTCAAGATTCCGCGACGCTAACTCTTTGATGAAGTACTTGGCTGCACCTGGAAGATACAGGGAGTAGAGGGATGATGGTATTAATAATCTTATTTACAGTGTGTCCCACAACAAAAGAAACCCCTCTTTAACCCTTATTAAACAGGGGGGGGGGGTCAATTTGACTGCCCCCCTTGACAAATTTCGTCACCACGCCGCCGCATGGAATTTTTTGACCACGCTGCTCACTGACTTTTTACTTTCAAGACTTGCACATCTTTTGAGACCAAATTTGCGACGCCCGGATAAGCGGTTCCGAAATTACGCAACATTTTGTAAGTACATGTCAGACCCAAAATTGCTCAAAAATCATAATTGTATGATTATTTTTACTTTTGTTGGTTAAAATTGATTTATTTTATGCTATTTATGATAACAAAAGGGTCCCTGGAAAAGTTCATTGGAATTTTTTTTTTTTAAACCAAGAATTACATAATATAAAAAACAATAAAATACATTAAACAAATTTGTAGATATTTGTTAGAAATGTAATAATTGATACTCCCACTAAAAATTTGCATTCTACTAGCTACATAAATTGAGTTACGGGCAAAAACATTAAAAAAAAAAAAATTTAGGGCGAATTTCATACGCTTATTTGCATAATTAATAAAAATATAGACAATTTTTTGAAAATTTTACTGTACAGTCTTGTAGTTTACATCTGGCTCTACCCGTGTGCAAATTTTCGCAGCGATCACGCAATCAGCGGCCGAGATCTGACGGGGGTCAAATTGACCCCCCCAGTATATCCTGGTCTGAAATAGCCAAGTTAAGATAGGGTTAAAGCTAGATATCACATTTATTGAATAGTTTTCAGATCACAAAGTTAACACAAACAGTAAAATTAAAATCTCTTTTTGATCTGTGACCAAATACTTGGTGAATTGTTCAAGCAATCCAGAGTAAAAATAATAAATACATGTACTGAGGCACATCAAACGATTTGCACAGAAACTCAGATGGGGCATCTGTATTTACTTTTGTTTCGATTAGTGAAAGAAACTTCAGGAATAAAAAAATTATGCTCATGCCATCCCCTTCTTACACAAGTTCATCGCATCTTTGACATTACCAACTCCTTATTCTGTGCAATTTGGTTTTGACATTGAATTTTGCAAACTCTTCTAGATCATCTATACATGAACTATTCACACTGCATTTGGTATCAAAATGAAGAAAAAGCTGAATTTGTCAATTTCTCAGCAATTACACAGTTCTCTCAGAATCATTTGGCCCATTATTTTTATTCCTACAAAAGAACACTAAGGAGGTCATTTCATTGGATTCTGTCTGAAGTCAGTTTTAGAACGTTACCACATTTGTGGCATTTATGTTTAATCCAACCAAATAAAGCTATTCGTAAGTTAAGAGCGACTGGTGATCCTTTGATATTCACCATTAACTATTTATTTATGATTATCCAGGATGTAAGAAAGGATCACCAGTTGTTCTTAAAGTCGCTCCTAACTTACGAACAGATTTATAAAACACCAACCTGGGCCAGCTTCGTTAGCCAGAGAAGGCAGGATGAGCAAGACATGATTCGGCCACTGCTTCTCGTACGCCAGGGCGTCCTTCTGCTTACAGACGATGATGTGAACGTGCTTGCTGCCCTCCATGGTGTGATAGAGATTAATGAGGGCCTGCTCCTGACGACCAAAGGATGGCATGAAGATAGGGGTCTTCACTGCATTAGGACCCTGGTAAAGAATGGAAAGCAAGGAAGAGGTAGATCCATTTGATCACTTCACTACAAATGACGGATTTTCCCATTTATTGGTAAATCAAAGAGAAAATCTGTTCTTGAAAGACCACTGAAAGACTACAAATTAACAAGGTCTTCAAGCACTGATTTTGTGGTCTCTAGATCCAATTGATCACTTCACTACAAATAAAGGATCTTCCCATTTATTGGTAAATTAAAGAGAAAATCTGTTCTTGAAAGACCACTGAAAGACTTCAAATTAACAAGGTCTTCAAGCAGTCCCCCAAATCACTGAATTTTGTGGTCTCTGAGGAATGGCTCTAAAAGCCCCTGAGAGAACTCTGATAGACTGATTGATACTTCTTGTCTTGCTGAACTTAGACCACTCCTAGAGTGATCTTTCAATGGCCTTTCAATAGTATTTCAGTGGTCTTTCAGAGTTCTTTCATGCAACAAACCATCTTTCCATAATCTTTCCAAGGACTTTCACTGGTCTTTCAAGGATCTCTCATGATGAGTCTATCAGTGATCTCCTAAAAAAGTTTTGAGACTGTCGATAGGAACGTTTGTTGAGATACCACTGAAAGACTGCAGAAAGACTCTTTTGAACAGTTTCAAATACATAGTTTGAGGGTGACACAACGTTTGCTCCGGGCTTTCTTTCGTCTAAGATATAAGGTTAGGGTTGCAATAGGGTTTTATGCGAGATTTAGGATAGGGTATAGTGTTAAATCCAGGGCTGAAGTTGGTCATTCCATTAATGTGTGTAATTTGCAGTCGAGCGATTGATTTGACGTCAGAGAAAATGTCACAGAACCAGTTTGAGAGCCCAAAGAAGGCCTCGGAAGCCGTTGAAAGTTCCTTAAAAGACCATTGAAATATCAAGAAGATTTCATGGTCTATCAGGGATCTTACAGCTGTCGTCCTCTCTGTGAAATGAGGGTTTTTATTGACCGAAGGTCGGTACAAACCTGTTCTTGTTTCGTGGGCAAGACCATGCTAGATAGCTGTCCACTCTGCATAACAAACACAAAGTGTTTCTCCTGTTGAGCTGGTATAACAAACTGCATCTCCACTTCGCCGTAATACCTCGTGTTCAGCTGAACGCTGTATGCCTTGGTTTCTCGAGCCTGTCATGTTATGAAGAAATGATAGACGTAACAGCAATGATAAATGGCTACAGTACACAGCATTGGGCATATCTACAGTGCGTCCCAGAAAAAGGAAACTGGGATTCCCATGTCTTTGTTCCTCAAAGGCAAATGAATTATGATATTTCATTTACATCATCATACAATTCAATTATTCCTCGACATTTTGATACCTAATGAGACGAACACTCCATGCATGAACAAGACGAGTTTGAAATTTCAATGGCAAAATCAAATTAAGCAGAAAAATTCATGATACAACGGCTGCTCTTATTCGATGATGGGCTCATTTGTATTATTTGTTAAGTTTCTCACACGGATCCCTGAAATGAGAGTGGATTCAAATTCACACGTGAGTTTCTGCGCAAATCTTTTCTGATATGCCACAAGATTTCTTGTTTGCAATCTGCCATGCGTGGACAATTTGCTAAGCTGTTGGTCTCAAATTAAATATGAGATTCCACTCTTACCATAAGTATTGATTTTATAGTAAAAACACATTTAATAATTGTGGAATCTATCTCTGACAGATTTCCTTTTTTGTGGGATGCACTGCATGGAGGGTACTGAGTAAGAAACATTTAAAGTAGGTGAGAGAGATGAGACATAGCAATCAATTCCAAGATGATCTGGGCCCAGTAACAAAAGCTTAGCGATGGATTATGGGGCTGATTTTTATGATTAATCATACACAATTATCAATGCCATCGATCGTAATGACCAGCGCCAAGATTAATTGCTAAGCTTTATTGGGTAGTTCATTTCTGAGGCAAATGTGAGGACAGAAATAATGATGTTGAATAGGATGAGAACAATAAAGATGATAGCCCTGATGATGATGGTGATGATGATGATGATAATGATAATAGTATATAGCATATATGAGGCGCCGATTTATCTAGTTTCCAATTCAATGGCGCACTATACATGTACATGTATATTACCCCGACTGAAGCTCCAGCTGCTAAAGGCGATTGGTGCATTCAAGGAATTAATCCTGCCGGGTACCCATTCACCTCACCTGGGTTGAGTGCAGCACAATGTGGGTAAATTTCTTGCTGAAGGAAAACACGCCATGGCTGTGATTCGAACCCACGTCCCTCTCATTGAGAGACGAGATTCGTAACCACACGACCACGACGCTCACGGCAAAATGCTGGGAAAACATTGCTATGTATAACATTGCTATGATGATTAGGATGATGATGATGATGACGATGATGACGATGATGATGATGATGATGATGATGATGATTAGGATGATGATGGTGATGATGATGACGATGATGATGGTGATGATGATGAAGACGATGATGATGATGGTTATGATGATGATGGTGATGATGATGGTGATGATGATGGTGATGATGATGAGGGTGATGGTGGTGATGATGATGGTGATGATGATGGTGATGATGATGAGGGTGATGGTGGTGATGATGATGATGATGATGATGATGATGATGATGGTGATGATGATGGTGATGATGATGAGGGTGATGGTGGTGATGATGATGATGATGGTGATGATGATGGTGATGATGATGAGGGTGATGGTGGTGATGATGATGAGGGTGATGGTGGTGATGATGATGATGGTGATGATGATGGTGATGATGAGGGTGATGGTGGTGATGATGATGATGATGATGATGATGATGATGATGATGATGGTGATGATGATGGTGATGATGATGAGGGTGATGGTGATGATGATGATGATGATGATGATGATGATGATGATGATGATGGTGATGATGATGGTGATGATGATGATGATGATGATGATGGTGATGATGATGGTGATGATGATGATGATGATGATGATGATGATGATGATGATGGTGATGATGATGGTGATGATGATGAGGGTGATGGTGGTGATGATGATGATGATGATGATGATGATGATGGTGATGATGATGGTGATGATGATGAGGGTGATGGTGGTGATGATGATGATGATGATGATGATGATGATGATGGTGATGATGATGGTGATGATGATGAGGGTGATGGTGGTGATGATGATGATGATGATGATGATGATGATGATGATGATGATGATGGTGATGATGATGATGATGGTGATGATGATGAGGGTGATGGTGGTGATGATGATGATGATGGTGATGATGATGGTGATGATGATGAGGGTGATGATGGTGATGATGAAGATGATGGTGATGATGATGGTGATGATGATGAGGGTGATGGTGGTGATGATGATGATGATGGTGATGATGATGGTGATGATGATGAGGGTGATGGTGTAGTCCAGGAAAAATAAGGTTTGACCGCAAACAAATTGCAATAGAATTTTTTTCAACGCAATGCATTTCCATGAAGTCCCCAAAATGACATACTAAAAGTCCAGAAAAATCCATTTAGTGGAAAGATGTCTAATTTGCATAAATCCCAAATGGCGGCTACCGTAAGAATTTTGGATGATTATTGATAGTAATACAAACATTGTTCTGATCATAGCACTTTCAAAAATTATGATAAAAGCATGAAACTTTTACCAGTGTTATATCTTACCATAGGCTTCATTTTAAAATCAGAATACAAGTCATATTTGACCTCCACTGACCTCTAGAGGTCAATGACCTTAAGGTCAATGACCTCTAAATATAAGAAAATTGATGCTTTGCATCATTAATACATAATAAATATGGTTATAATGAAAACAAAATGATTCAATATTGACTTTCAAGGTATCTTGATATTTTAGAAAGAATTTGGTGGGTTTTAAGTCTTGACCTTTGACCTTGGAGAGCTGGAAAAGGTCAATGACCTTAACATCTTAGAATATTGACAAGTAGCATCTCCGATTTATGAACAGGCTTCTAGTCTAAAAATTGCAATTATTTGAGCACGATGTATTTCCATGAAGTTGCCAAAATGACATACTAAAAGTCCAGAAAAATCCATGTAGTGGAAAGACGTCAAATTTGCATAAATCCAAAATGGCGACCATCATGATAACTTTTCATGATTATTTGTACAAGCACTGGTCTGATCATAGCACTTTTAAAAATTATTATTGAAGCATTGAACTTTCACCAGTGTTATATCTTACCACATGCTTCATTAAAAAATGGATGCAAGTCCGATTTGACATCCGCTGATCTCTAGAGGTCAAATACCTTAAGGTCAATGGCCTCAAAATTAAAAAAATGATGTTTTGCATCATTAGCTCATGATAAAAAATAGTAATAATGAAAACAAAATTATTCAATATTGACTTCCAAGGTATTCTGGTATTTTAGAAAGAATTTGGTGGGTTACAAACTTTGACCTTTGAAAACTGGAGAGCTAGAAAGGGTCAATGGCCTTAACATTTTGGAATATTGACGCTAAGCATATATGATAAACAGGCCTCAATGTGTAAAAATTGTAATACTATTTTTTTCAACTCATTGCATCTCCATGAAGTCTCCAAAATGATATACCAAAAGTCCATAAAAATCCAAGTGGTGGAAAAGCGTATTATTGGCATCAAAAGTGATCCAAAATGATTTATCGTAGTAGTACAAATACTGGTCTGATCATAACACTAAGAATATGATTAAAGCGTAAACTTTCATCACTGTTATATTTTATCATTTAGGTTTCATTTTAAAAATCGGATGCAATTTAGAATTGACCTGTGCTGAACTCTAGAGGCAATGATAATTGAAGTCGGAATATCATAAAAATTTATGTTTTGCATCAAAACAATTCGTTAACTTATAAGGCCCCTTGATAAATGAGAAAATTTGCGAGTATTAAAAGTTGTGACCTTTGACCCTGAAACTTTCAAAGGTCAATTCGTTTAGAATATTAAACTTAACTAGTTTACTATGTGGATATCTTCCATGGGACCAGTCCAATGGAGACTTCACCTGGATATTGAAATTGAAGGAACAAAAAGGGGAAAATGTGGCACGCTTCGGTGACACCACTCTGAGTAAATGAAACATTTTGATCTGCCGCCCAGATGTTCATTTAATCATCTCCGATTTCTCGTCATGTCCGCATACGGAAAAGGATAAGATGGCAATATCTTAGATTTCGTCATGTCTACATCCTGTGTGAGAGATGATCAGATGGCAAGATCTTGGATCTCGTCATTTTTTTACATCCTGTGGGAGAGATGATCAGATCTAAGATATTGTCATCTTATCCTTTTCCCTAAGAGTTGTAGACATGACGAGATCCCAGATCTTGTCATCGATCATCTCTCTTACAGGATGTAGACATGACGAGATCCAAGATCTTGCCATCTGATCATCTTTTCTAAAAGATGTAGACATGACGAGATCACAGATCTGGTCATCTCTTCTAAAAGATGTTGACATGATGAGATCCAAGATCTTGTCATCTGATCATCCCTCCCACAGGATGTAGACATGACAAGATCCAAGATCTTGCCATCTGATCATCTCTCACACAGGATGTAGACATGACGAGATCCGAGATTTCGTCATCTTATCTCTTTTCCTTAAGAGATGTAGACATGACGAGATGATTATATGAACATCTTAAGCTTCCATACTTCAGATTAGATTGTCAGCCTGTTTAACAATGTGCTACACAGTCCTATCTCCCAGAAATTTTGAGGAATTAAGGCTGAAGTAATTCCTCAAACCTGGGAAAGATCCAAATGTGCCTAAAAGCTACAGGCCAATCACCCTTTTCTGATATCTCTACAAGCTAATTGGGCATCTCATTCTAAAAAATGGTCCCATTATAGAACAACATATCATATTCCTAACCAGGCTGGTTTTTAACTTTGGAAATAATATACAGGCTAGGTTCTCAACCAGACTCAGTTCACTGAGGACTTCCGACTTGATACGGTAACTAACTAACGGGTGTAGAAAATTTTGTTGAATTAGCAGCTGCATCTGATACTTTGGTCTTCTCGTACAACTATACAAGTCATTGATGACATTCATCTGACCAAAGTCATCAAACTTCTACTAGAAAACAGACATCTCTTTATGGAGCTCAACAGGAAGACCAGCAGGTAAAGAATTCAAAAGAACTGACTCTCTCAGGGTAGTGTTCTTGCTTGAGTCCAGTCTTCAAACCCAAATACCAAGGTTAGCTTATTTCATCCCCACAATCATCATGCTTTGAGGAAACTTAAAACAACCTATGGTTTTAATTCCATTCCAGCACTACGACCATGCAATATATCTTGGTGTCAACCTTGATCAGTCACATTTAGAGTGAAGGTGGAAAGTGAGGATCCATAATAACCTTCTCCGGAGCTGACAAACTCCTCCACCAATACTCTGCTACAGAGTGAGCATGTGCTGTCTTGGACACATCTACCTCTAGACAACACTTGTGGGACTATCACAAACTATCTAAAGCCAAAACAATGTGAAGGGTCTGTATTTCCTGTCAGGTATTGCCCATCTGATATACGCAGACCAGTAGCTATACCACAGAGCTCTCAGTGAAGATATAACATTCATCAAATCTATGATGCCAAACTAGCTGAAAAAGCCTAAAATCTAGGAAACATATTTTTAATCCTGTCCAACCACTGACAGAGTCACCATTATGCAAGTTATGGGAAGAGAATTGCAGTGCCAATCAGCATTGTGGTAAGCTGCATCTCCCTTCTAATGAGCAACTACACCAGGTTACAATCTAGATGGGAAAACTTGCAAGTCTCTCGGGAAGTATGCATAGATGATAAGTGCAAAAAATAATTGAGGCATTTCAGATATCATTTCAATACCTCAAAATGCTCTAACCTCAGTCAGGAATGTACTAGCCAAAAAAGACATGGGACCCGTTTCATAAAGAGTTACAAATGTTGTAATGTTGCCATTATGACAACTACCATGGTAACCTTCATTTTGATTGGCTGCTGAACCCTAATGCCATGGTAGTTGCCAACTTGCCATAATGGCAAAGTTACTCTTTATGAAATGTGCCCCTACAGTTTCAAACTTACAACTATACATATGATATAGTTTTGTTATTTTAAACAGACCATTTGGGTAAAGATTGCAGATCTCAACATTTTGACTACTGAGGAAAGTGAAGTCAATTACCTCAAAACATTATCATATCAACCAGTGATGCCGAGTACCAATATTTTTAAATTTAAGGTCAAATTTCTTTAGAGATCCTCAAATTTCAAATACAAGTTGATATAACATGATGCTAATCAAGAACTTTGGATGCAAAACATCAATATTTGTAAGTCATTGGCCTTAAGGTCATTGTCCTCAAGAGGTCAGGAGAGGTCAAATCTGAATTGCATTGGAATTTTAAAATGAAGCCTATGGTGAAAGTTAAATGTTTTTATTATTATTTTTTAAGTGGTATGATCAGACCAGTGTTTTTACCATTATTTGTAAAAATGAAAAATTCTCATGATGGCCCCCATTTTGGATTTATGCAAAAACTAGATGTCTTTCCACAACATGGATTTTTCTGGACTCTTAGTATGCCATTTTGGAGACTTCATGGAAATGCATTGTGCTGAAATAAATTGTATTGTATTTTTTTTCACAAGAGGCCTGTTTATCATAAACCACTGATGCTAAGTATCAATATTGTAATATGTTAAGGTAATTGACCTTTTCCATTGCTCCAGGGTCAAAGGTCAACATTTATAATACACAAAATTCTTTCCAGAATATCAGGTAACCTTGAAAGTCAATATTGAATAATAATTGTGTGTGCATTATTATTATATTTATCATGAGCTGATGATGCAAAACATTAATTTTCTGATATTTTGAGGTTGTTGACCTTGAGGTCATTGACCTCTAGAGGTCTGCAGAGGCCAAATCTGACTTGCATCCCAATTTTAAGACAAAGCCTATGGTAAGATATAACACTGGTAAAAGGTAAAAGCTTTAATCAAAACTTTTCAAAGTGCTATGATCAGTGTTTGTACTTCTATAAGTAAACATTACTGAAAATTATTGCGATGGCCGCCATTTTGGATTTATGCAAATAAGACGTATTTTCACTACGTGGATTTTAAAAACACTTTTAGTATACAATTTTGGGGACCTCAAGGAAATGCATTGCAGTACAAAAATTATTGTGCAATTTGTTTGAGGTTGACCCCCTAAAAAAGTATTTTTTCCTGGACTTAAATAAAGTTAACAAATTTTTCACAAATTTGGAATGAAATGTGGTTGCGTTTATTTTGATACACACTGTACAGCATGATATAGCCAGCGGGCGTGACTTTGACAGCCCCCTGAGAGGGGTAGGCGTTAATGTACCAGCCTTTCTATGTAGCTGATAAAGAAAAGCCCAATCTTAACTCAGTGGTTAAAAAGCGCAGATAAATGCATACAATCTTTCACTACTGTACTGTACACGTTATACATATTAGTCTACGAAAATGCATACAAAACCGACATTTGTAAAATTTGAATATTCAACTTTGATACCTTATAAAATTGTTAAAAAGAATGACACCAATTTACAATTGCATCCACATGATAATAGTATATCAATAAAGTTTTCTGAAACATTTCAAGGTAATTGCTTAATTTTTCTTAGATTTATGTAAAATCATGTATTTCCAAAATTTTCAATTTTTGGGAAAAAATGACAAAAATGCAGTTTTCTACTAAAAAATCTCAGCCAAACTATCTTTTTATCCCCTATAAATAGTACCAAATTGTAGGAAATTTATTTCTCTTTCATATGACACTAATTTTGTGGCAATTACATGTTCATGTCAAAATCTATGTACGAAAATTCAAATTTTCTGAAAATTTGGCGGCCATTTTGGATTTATGCAAATTAGACGTCTTTCCACTGCTGGGATTTTTCTGGACTTTTAGTATGTCATTTTGGGGACTTCAGGGAAATGCATTGTGTTAAAAAAAATTCTATTGCAATTTGTTTGCGGTTGACCCCCAAAATCAGTTATTTTTCCTGGACTAGTGGTGATGATGATGATGATGATGATGATGATGATGATGGTGATGATGATGGTGATGATGATGAGGGTGATGGTGGTGATGATGAGGGTGATGGTGGTGATGATGATGAAGATGATGATAAAAGAGAGGATGATAAAGATAAAAGCAATGACGACAATGTGGACAACAACATTGATGATGACAATAACAATAATATGGACAGTGATGATGGTAACTTTAATGATGATAACGACAAGGACTATGACAAAGACAATGACTTACCTCAGTAGCTGTCAAGTATTTGTAATGCTGACACTGGTCACAGTGATGGAATGCATTATGAGCGCTGTATTTGGTGAGCCTCATCGACGTTGTCGCCCTCTTTTGATCATTCTTTGAATCCAATGCAGCAAACACTTAAATCAAAGAAAGAGAGAAAACTTTCAACATAATTTCCTCTTGTGGTAGCAATCACAACAACAAAAAATTCTAAAAGAATCCAAACAATTTTACCGTGAGGCATTTGCAAGAATAAAATATGTATCATGTGCAAAATTATTCTAATAGGCTACTTGGTAATTGCTCAGTAATTGAAAAAAAAAAGGGATTCTGTCAGTCAGTAGACAGGTTGTTTTGGAGATGGTTTTCGGCAAGCTTTCACTATTTTCACATTTACCAGGTACAGTACAGCTTCTAATTCATGTTCTGATTTTTTATGTATTCAAACTGACATGTGATTTCATTTTTTTTAGTTTTGTATTAATTCTGTATTCCAACATAATACACAGGCTTGATCCATTACATTGTAAATTACAGAGCATATTTACAAGCTGAATTATTTGTTTCCCCAACAGTTGACAAAAACATTATCGATTCAACGAACGAAGAGAAAATAACGCAAATATATATAAACACACACACAAAAAATACCGGAAAGCAAGTTGTCGCGTCGGTGAAATAATGCCATTGACACCATACTTTCATGTGTTACATATTCGCAAAAACACCCTGAAGTGCATTACGCAAGGACGTTTCTGCACCATTGGGGTGCAAGAACATATTTTGATAAGGGCATTCTTGCACTGACACAACAAGGATGGCTTGTAATGAGCGAGTTGGCTACATGTAGGTCAGTTTACCGTCTGCCTGTCATAAAGAAGACAGTAGGATCGATTCCATCCAAGGTGGATGACTGATGCCTGTGTTGTGTGTTAATGTCCTCTTCCCGTTTCGTTAACGCAGGTCACGTTGCAGTGGTAAACATCGTGTCCCTCGGATAGGACATTAAATGGAGGTCCCATGGAGAGGATACTCACCACCTCTGCATGTAAGAATCAACTGCGATACTCATGTAATAGTGGGGGGACTGAAGAGTAGGGGAAAAGCCCAGTGTGGCAGTCCACCTGCACACACCCAGGAGAAGAGACCTGCAGGTCACAGTAATACCCTCTTCACACTGGCCACAAACACCACTACAGGAACAGGACTGTCCTGAGACTGCAGCGGTGTTTCCTTCAGTGTATATTCTCGGACCCACAATAAACTATCCTGGGATAACCTCGCATCGCAAAAAACTCTGCAACAAACTACCGCTAGGCAAGCCATAGTAATAGCAGCGAGACAGTCCTGCGACTGTCGCAGTGTTCTCTAAGTGTGGAGGCACACCGCTACATCAACGGGATAAACCACTTGTGATATGTTTAATGTGGGGGCTTCATGGTATACAGGTTATGACTCTTTTCTTTTAATCTGAAGGACTTGGGTTCGATTCCCCACCCTCAAATATTTCCAGTGTATCAAAGGCGGGTCACAGGCCTACACATGTTTTGTTACGGAGGTAATAAATATCACTTACTGAAGTGTGAATGGATACATGAAATTTATCCCAGGATAACTTTTCTACTGTGAGTGCATGTATTGCGGGATTATAGCAGTGTCGCCATCCCTTGTCAGCACCGGCATAAATTTGAAAACCAGTGTGAGAGGGGTATAAGTTAAATCGCTCTTTGCCTATAAACAGGCATAGGTGGAATCCAACAAATAATTTCATAATCATACCATGTTGTTTAGTGTCCGTCTGCCAAACAGGGCTATGTCCTTTGAACCTGCCTTCACGAAGTTGATAATCGAATCCTGTTCGGCCAAAGGCACCGCCGGTGCCCTCCTCACCCTCTTGAAGCTCCATACTGCCCTCTGGAGGTGGCGGCGGGATGTCAAGGTTTGGTTCATCAAACACTTCTACCTCTTGGAGTCTGATAAGCATACGTAGGAGGACCCGTGCAAAATGGAGGTAGGCACCGGTCTTACCAACCTTTTAAAAGATAAATGAATGTACTGTATGAAGAAGGACCCCATGTCTGCAAAAATTTAACTTGAGATTAAAAATGAATTTCTTCTTATTTCACCAAAAATTTTTAGTGATAATGTTCCTTATGTGTGCCAAAAATGTCTTAATAAATGAGAGAAATGCATGATTTTCTTGGGAAAAATCTTGGCCATTGGCCTTGGCGATGCAGGCATTTTTATGAGAAAGGCTGCATTTTTAGGCTGTCGCATGAATGCCTGATATTCAACATTTTCCCACCATTTTGAGTCAGATTTTTAATGAATTGCAGGTGGAAAGATTGTGGTTGTTGCATGTCTTTTTTTTACAAAAATCGTGCAGCCAATCAGAATTTAGGATTACAGTAGCTTTTAACTCTTGCTGCATATATGTTATTATAACAGGTTCTAAGAAACGGGGCCATGATGCCTTACCTGAGGTGGTCCATAGAGCAGCAATCTCCTTGGATGGTAGTGTGCAGAATCCTCGCTCCTCTCATAGTCGTAGTGATAGGACTTGGGCTCCGTCCACTTCCTGTAGAAAGCACTCTTGACAGGCCCGCTGTCCTCCCTCAGGACTGGCCTGAGAGAACCCGACCACGAGGTATCAGGACTCGAGGTGAGAGCGGCTATGGCGGGGAACAGCTGTATCAAAACAAAATTAGCCGTACATGGGATGGTCATGATGTACAAATGATAATACATACAATTTACCTGTTTCATAGAACAAATAATGCACAGGCGTTAGCATGTCAGTGGACATTCAGTGCATTTGAGGCAGGGTTGAAAATACACGGGAGCAACGAGCGATTCCGCCATCGTGTGCTTTGGAATCGCTCTCGTAACTGCCTAAAACTGCCAAGTACCGAGCGACTCCCAACATGAAAATCGCTCCCGTCCGCGCCCATCCAGTCTCCCATTTACGACTGCATACTAGCAGTCAGACAGCCAGGCCAGCGCAGCCGCAGTTATAACTTTCACGCATCAACGTATTCTGACGTGTAACTTAGTAGATTTTTTAGAATCACGGGTGCGGCACTTCGGAAAATGCGTATCGAGTTTCAAACTCTCGATATCCCTTGTACTATTTTTCAAAACGCTGCGCGGCACCAGGCCTCGCCGTAACTTTGATAGCAAAAAGTTTCCTTTTCTATTGGATTAATTTTACAAGATACCATCCTAAATTTGCAAGGAAATAAGATCGTGAGCTCTGAAGAAAATCACATTTTTTTTTAATTTTAGAGTAATTTTCGGAGACTCCACTTCTCAAATCTTAACTAAACCACTTGGTACTCTGGAAATTTGGCGCAGATCCCGCAATTTTCAGACCGAAATTAGGATTTTCTGTGGGGATTTTTGGTGAGTAACGGTCAGTGCCCGAGTGTATACATGTATTGGCGCTAATGCCGTTTCATACCCGCCCGTGTTGTGGTGATGATTGACTGTGAGCTGTGCGTTGCGGTGATGAGTGACTGAGAGCTGTGCTATGTTCAGGGGCTGAGCTGCGCTACATGTAGCATAGGCATAGAGTAGCCTAGCTTGAGAAATAAATGACATGATGACGCTAGCTGTCAGGCTGTGATGCATTCAATATTTCATAAAATTATTTTCAAGTGGGTTTTAGTCAAAAAGTATTTATGAAAAGGATTCCTCTGAATAAATTTGATAAACTCCATCCTTTTCAATTTGATGGACAAAATTGTATATATAAAAAAGAAGTTAGAACATCCATTTAATTTAATATACGAGAAGTAATGTCATGAGATACAAACAATAAACATTAGATCTACATGTAAATGGACAATAATAAAGAAAACAATAATTCAAAAATTAATAACAATGAAGAAAAAAAGAATAGCAATTAAATAAACAATGTTTAACATTAAATAAATTTGTAAACAATGCGCTGAATCATTTTTAAAAAATGGCTCTCGAAAATTGAAAATGGCTCTCGTTAAATGAAAAATGGCTCTCCTTGATTTTTCAAAATGGCTCCCTAAAAAAAAAAAATGAATTTCAACACTGATTTGAGGACATTCATAATGGTGCGACGATCAGAGGCGGATTGAAGATTTTGGAATATAGGGGGTGCTGATGACAATTTTCTTAGATTTAGCTATATTATGTATGCTAAATGGGCAAAGCTAAAAATTTAGAGGCAGTATGTACCCATTGTGCCCCCTCTCCCTGGATCCACCACGGCAACAAGCATTAAGCGCTAACACACTGTGCTTTTGCACACCATGCTTTTGCACACCATTATGGACTACAACCCCTCTCCTTCTTCTTCCCGTGAAAATGTTATTTCAACATACTTAACATAAATTCAATGTAGTTTGCATGTGCACATGGTGCTTTAATACTTCTATTCTTCTGTCCACACAATATATTTCAATGACCAAAGGAGAAATAATTAATTTCTTTCAATATCACTGATGTACAAGTAGACTCATAAAGGCTTTTAAAGCAGACCTTCCATCCTTTTTAATGGAAATAATAGGGTTTTGCTCAAAATAGGAAAAGAATTACATTTCCTTTGTTTAATGAAGTTAGTGAAACTAAGGAAATTAAGAAAATAATTTTCAAAAGAGCTTGGAATAGTCAAAGATCACATTGTTTCCACCAGGTTCAGAATAGGGCATTTCCGCAAGCATCCATGTTGGAAGAGAATCAATAGAACACATATGGATTAATAAAATAAATAAATGCACAGGTTTTTATTTTCAGTTCTGAAACACTGCTGCTTGAGGAATATTCAATCATCGGAAATCTGCTGAAAGCATACCTCTGAATCCTTCTTATGCAACAACTTGAATACGGATCCCGACAAGATCATCATCGGCAGTTCATTGTTGCTTCCGTCGTTCCCAATGTCCTCGACTTCCCCGTCAACCCCTTCCTGCATCTCTACATCCTCCTTGGCTGCCATCGGGGCATCCTCATTCCCGATCTCTCCCGCAGCGACAACCTCCATCTCCCCCGCGTCGTGCTTGGAGAAGCCGTTGCTGGTCGGGTGGGTGTGGGCAATGTCCTGGGCCAAGGGGGCGGGAGACTGGGCCTTGGTAGGAGTGAGACATGGGGGCGGGGAGCTTAGGTGCATTCCAGGGCTGGGGATGGGGCGGATGGTGCTCAAGGGTGGTGCCCCTTCCACTGACGGAGGTCCAGAGGTCTCCATGACGGAGGATTTTGGCGTGGAGCGAGCACTGCTTATGTTATCTGCTGAACAATAAATTCACATGCAATGAAATGGAACTGAATTAGTATGACGATCCAAGGATTAAATTGATCAAGGTTTCATCCACAGAAAATGATTCAATGATGCAATCGTTTTACCATTAATAAAAAAAATCATATCAATCAAGCATTTAAAGATAAGTTGATGAAGTTGCAGTTAACAAAACTTTCAAGAGGTCTATAAATCCAATGTTAATTGTCACTATATCCCATATAACTGGTACAGAATAAGCTGAACATTGTGAAATCATGAAATATAAGCTGAAAAAGGATCACTGAAAATTGCCAAAAAAAATAAGCACATGTGGGACAGTGTATTAAAAAGACCAGACATCTCAAGCTAAAACATCATGCTTATTTTGCTAACTCCTAAGCAATCATACAATTTCTTCAAGAATCCTTTAGAAGATATTATTTATACATATTACAGACAATCAGGTGGTTATTTTATTAGATTCCGAACAAACTCATTTTGAAACAGTTACCACAACAGGCATACCTTGCTTGTTAAGTATATATCCTTAACTTTTCAAAGCCAAATGAGATATTCAAAGATTTGGGTCTGTTTTTTTTTTAAGTTGTCGGCACTGTTATCATTATTTCACAGTTACCATAGTAACAGTCAAACATGTTTTTCTTAACTAACTAGGTGAGTGTTTCATGAGAGGACTGAAATACCCGATAGGTTTATTTTTATCAGTTACCATAGGAATGACACTATACACAATGCTTAAAACATCAACATCCTTCATCTGTAATACGGATGCTGACAACGACCTTCGGAACTGAGCTTCTCGGCCAACCAAAATCTAGGAAAGTTTAAGGATCTGAGGCCCGTTGCAAAAAGGTTACTATTATAGAAAATTTGCCATCCAATCGTAACTACCATGGTAACAATACTCATCAGCCAATCAAATCAAGGATTCTACATGTAGGAAAGTTACCATAATAATGACTTTTATGCAACTGGGCCCTGAAAACATTTAAGACAACAAATGCTGATTCAACGCACTCCTAAGGAGCAAGTCGTTTCATAAATGCTACCTTGGGCACCACAAACATACTAAGCTTAGCGATTGATCATGAGGTTCTACGATTGATCGCACTGATTATTGTGTATGATTGATTACAGAAATCAGCCATACAATTGATTGCTAAGCTTTATATTATGGGAAAGATTTCCCCGATATACCTTATGATATTTCAAAGACTAAAAAAAATTAATTACCTGATTTGATGGAAGCATTGTCGGCTCCTCCAACATTAGAGGAGGCGACATCAATCTGCAGAGGATGCGGAGATCCACCCATTTCGTACTCCATCCTCTCCTCAAAGACCCCGTCTTCCTCATCCTCATCTCCATCGTCGTCATCATCGTCGCTGTCCTCTGCGACTGTGACCACGGAGGGGATGGCCGAGTCGGGGCAGTGGGTGGAGCCGAGGCCAAGCTCTTGTTCGAGGCTGGTCAGGTCGTACACACCATGGTTGACCAGTCGTAGGTCAATGACCTTTAATGACCTGAAAAAAGTTGAAAGTTGAAACTATATGTTAGACGCCTACCAAAATTGCTTCTCATCCTTTATCACTTCAAGAACCAACTTTAAAAACTTTGAGGCCCCCCTCATTGAATGTTCATTACAAAGAAACACCCTCAACTAAAATATATGTAAGACCCCCCCCCCCACACACACACAAACAAAAGATTGTGCGTCCATTTACATTACTGCCCAACCCCTCCCCAATACACATGTACTATGGAGTTTTTGATGATTTTGATTCAAATCAATCCAAAGTGACATAACATAAAAGTTGAATTCGTGATATCCTACAAGATATGGTTTAAAACAAATTCACACATTTTCAAAGAAATTGACACCCCAAACCCCTGGTAGACTAGATGAAACCATTCTCAATTTGTACATCAAAAAAGTTTGGCAGAGTTTGAATTCTCGCAGAGTATGCTTTGGCATTGGGATACAGAAGATGCTGATGCATTTTATCTTTGATTCTACTCACTTTGGCATTGTTTCTCCCGCAAGGTGCTCGCCAGCGAGTACCACGATACATGGCAACCTGTGAAGATCCTCATAGCTCTGAGGTCTCCAGTCAGAGTCTACATCTCTCAATCCCTGTTGAAACCAAAAACAAACATATAACAATGGTAAAATTTAACTGATGGGTGATTCCATTAAAAGGATTGTTTGAAGACTGAGACGAAAGGCCAAAGCGGAATAGACAAATCATATGTGACCTGCCACCCAAAAACCAACAATAAGTCGACCAAAATGAATATTGAGATTTTTTAGCTTGAAAATTCATTTCCTAAGCTTTAAAATGATATATACTATGCTAAAATTGACCAACAATAACCATTACAAGTACTTGATTGAATGCAGAGGAAATTCAGCAAGAGCTTACAAAATAAGGAGAAAACAAGGTTTGAAGTTTGGGGTTGACTCAAGCATGAGATGTGCATACTGTGTAATATCAGTGAAACTTCCAAGCAGTCCGAAAAATAGTGTCCAAAGAACTCTTGTATCTTTTCTTATTTTCAACTTCAAGACTTCAAATTTTCACAGTATGAAGAAGACAAATTGCTCTTTCAGATAAGCTATTTTTTTAATTTTTTGTTTTTAGAGACTGAATTACTATTTTGGCTATTTACAGAGAACCTTACCTGGCGACTTATTGGTGGTTTTGGGGTGGTAGGTCACATATACAATTAAAAAGCTAATTGATTTATTTCATTCTTCATAAAAACACATACACTGTATAAAAGTCAATACATATAAGTAAAAAACAATGATGAACATATAAATACATGATTATAGAAAAAATAACATAAGAGAACAAAGAAAACAATTTATGTCGAATGAGGGGTCAACAAAAAAGAGCAATTTGCCTTGTTGAGCGTTGACCCCAAAATAAATACATCATAGTAAGAAGGGGGGGGGGGACAAAAAAGAAAAAGTTGTGGTAAACATACATTGTATGTATAATATCAAGTTACTGAGTACAAGTTTAATAAAAATAGTCGAAAGGAACGTTTAAAGCTATTAACAGAAAGTTGATTCTTAAGATGATTTGGAATAGTACTCCAAAGATGAGGACCTCTATAAAATACAGTATTCTTTGAAAATTAAAAAGCTTATGAACTACTTCACACAGAAATGCAAGCTTCATGCATTACCAGCTTGGTAATTGAAACTATGCTTTATAGCAAAATACTCAGTTGTCAAATGGTGAATATGCATAAACTTGACATTATTGTACAATGTAGTTTACATATTTTCTATTTCTCAATTCCACTTTTACATTAGCTCCAGTCTGGGTCTTCTACTTCATTCAGGATCTAAATATTCTTTTCCACTTGCAGCTAATGCTGTAAATCATAATTGCACACCTTTAGGTAAAAAAACGATTCACCTGATATTTTGAAGCATACATGTATCTTAAGTTAACACTTTGCTCCATGGAGGTAAAACAATAACAGAACTTATTATGAAGCATGTAACGATTCCTTGTGAAATCAAAATTTCAGGGTTCCCTCTTGAAACATTATAACATGCATCGACAACATGTAAAGATGCACAGATCAGATATTAAGTATTGTACGTGTGTCTGATCCGATTCCTGACATAAACTCCAAACAATAAATCTGTTTTCTATTTCATAGGAGGAGTTGTAATGTTATCATTTAAATGATATCATATAAACCAAATAAAAAAAATAAAGGGGGGGGGGGAGAAATCTACAAAACCCATTTTCGCAACATATCACTGTTTTCAGATGGAAACTTACAAACTTTTAGTTTGTAACGGTATTTCTTATCAATCTGTAGTGTACTTATTTTTTATACATAAAAATGTAAATAAAAGAAAGTAGCAATGAAAGAAATTTGTCATGGATTTAGTTGAGTCCTGTACTTCCAGGTCACGAGGCTTTTGGAGAAAACCTCCTTAGACTTTAAATAAAATGTGGCACGGCCAGAGGCCAAGGTCGGCAAAATGTGGCTTCTGGGTTGGCCTTGACTGTAATATTGCCAATTTAAAGAAAAAAGCTGATCAAAATTGCTACAAATAATTCACTGTCTTGAATGAAATAATGTTACTCAAAGGCTCATACCTGCAGTCTCTTGAGAAAATAATCATCCAGAAGGATCTCTTGGTCCTGAGCGCAGAGCACGATGTCCAGACGATACTGATAGCCGATCTTATCCCTTACGGTCCGCAGCTTGTCGTGGGCCAGGATGGCCAGCTGCGGTGACGGGATGCGCAGGAGGACCATGTGACCGGCGCCATCGGGGGTCTGGAAGGGGGCCAGGACCAGGTCCCGCAGGATCTTGTAGGTCAGGCTGGTGGCGTCGCTCTGTATGTGGGTGATGCCGGCGAGGGCCATCAGGGCGGCCGAGTATTGACGGATCAGGAGGTAGGTCCGGACCACCATGCTGTGAAGTTTGGGGTACCTACATTTGTACATGTACATCAGATCAAAGCAGACCCAATGACAATTAATGATAATATACTCTTGCACACTCCTGGGGAGTTTCAAAAAAGCAATTTGGGGTGTGACATGCACTTTAAAAATGTTGCATAACTTTTGGGCCACAAGCTTGTGCGTTTAAAAGTTTGTCTCAAAAGAGACTTCATAAGTGAGACTTGCGAGACTTGAACGGAAGAAAAGGCATGAAATATCGCAATCATGGCTTTTCGCATTTTAGGTTTATTTTGCAAAATGTTAAAGGGGCAGGGGCTTTTAGGATTAAATGGTTTAATAGAAAAAGTTGAACTGAACCAAACCACACCAAAGCGACCCAAGCTAAACTGATCGGATCTGAAAAGAACTGAACAGAACTGAAATTATCAGAACTGTACCGAACTATAATGAACTACGGTAACTTGGACTGAAATGATCTGAAGTGTATTAGATCTAACCTCTTCAAGAGAGAATCAGCCATTGCTTCATACCCATCATCAGTCTGTAATAATGGGGGGGGGGGTCCTATTACTGCCAATGTTACACTAAAAAATAAATTAACTCGACTCTACTGAACTTTACTCAACTTAACTGACCAAACTAAACTGAACTGACTTGACCTTATCTGAACCAAACTAAACTAAACTGAACTGAACAGAACTGAACTCAATTGAATTGACCTGAACTGAAACTAACTGAAGAAAATTGACCTTATCTGAACTAAACAGGACTGAACTGAATTGACCTGAATTAAACCAAATTGAACAGTACTAAAGTGAATTAACTGAAATGAGCTTGAACTTACCTCTTCAAGAGGGAATCAGCCATTGCTTCATAGCCATCATCAGTCTGCAGTAACGGGGTCCTATTACTCCAATTCAAACTATCCTGGTATTGCTCCGTTCCAAAGTAAGTCAGCGGTGCATCAGAATCCGTCTAGAAGAAATAAAAAAATAATAATAATGTAAATAAATTGTTGCCCATTTTAGGATCATTAGCACATTAATCTGACCTTTAGGAAAGTTGTTTTCCTTTATGGGTCAAATATTTCATCCCCACATGGTCTAGCATGGTAAGTGCATTAAGCACTGAGAAGGAAATTGGCACCATCAGTATTTTATTAAAATGTTGCCAATTTAGGGATCATCAGCACAGACTTCTAAGAATGTTGCCTCAATGGGCCAAATGTTAGATCTCTACATTACCTAGTTGGGAATTGTAGTTGTGTACGTCACATAGATGGGCACTTGTATTTTATTTAAGTGTGGCCAATTTGAGGATCCTAAGCAAATAAGGAAAGTTACCGTATCTCTATAGCATGGCTCACAACTTTGCGATTTAACCTGCGTATTGCTGCATTAGGAGAAAAACAAGATGCAGCCGAACATGTCGTACTACACAGCAAAATATTCCATTGCAATCACACTTACGCTTACGAGCTCTTCGGAGCTCATGCAAAATTGCACGCAGTAAAATGACATGACGCAAGCTAAAGCGAGGTAATTTGAGGTAAATTAAGCACTCAGGCTGCATTTGCTATACATGTACATGTACATTAGCTGGTCGCTGTTTCTAGGCTTTGCTCGTATGAAGTATGGTTGCATTCACTTGCAGATATTTGAAAAAATGTCAAACTACATGTACACGTACCACATGCCCTTTGTGTTAGACAACTTATTGACTTCACATTAGCTTGTTTCATTGCGTTGTGTTGCATTTGCATGCGGACGGGCAATCTGCAGCTGAACGCAGAACCAAAACACAAAGGTGTGAGCCAGGCTTATAGGTTAAATAATCAAACCCTACACATTACCTGGTCGTGAATGGTAGCTTCGTTTCCCCACCAAAATGGGCATACGTACCATTGATATTTCATTAAAATCATTGCTAATTTTGGAAACATAATCAAAATAATCTAGATATTTAAGAAAATTCTACAGGTTATACACAGGTACCCAGAGATGCCGAGTTCAAATATCAGCTATGTGTGACTTTTTCTGTGACTCGGCGTGAGATCGGCAGGCATGTTATATAATGTATATGGGAATAAGCTGGGATACATGCGTGAGAAAGAGATTGGGGGGGGGGAGGGCAATAGTCCCTAATGCGGGAGTGAGACTCGTCTGGGAATCCAGCATTACCTGGTCAGGCATTGTAGCTGCATTCGGCACCGAGATGGGCATCGGGATCTCATTCTGCGGTGCAATCCTGGACTTCTTGGTCTGTAAACTGTAAGGTTGGCTGCTGATGTGCAAGGTTAGGAGATTGGGTGCATCCAGAACATCGTGGCTGTTCACGTACTTGTGAGCAAAACCCCCAGCAGGGGTCTGCTGGCTGGTGGATGGTATCCTGTTAATAGAAAATAAATTTTATTTTGATGAATAATACACAAGTTGTACATATAGCATCCATTCCATGTTATTTCCATAAATAATTGTAAATAATGTAATATTTTATTAAGTATTGGTACATGTAGTTATTCTGACATGTATGCCATACATGTATGTAACTGATTAATGTTGATGTTGTTAAGTGTTATTATAAGTAATTCCTTATGTTGTATAATTTTTATTTCTGTAAAGTGCATTGAGAGTCCTTTCAGGTCTGAAATGCGCTATATAAGAACCGTATTATTATTATTATTATGTAATATTATCCAACCGAGCGCATAGTGACACATTTACAGTGATAAGCGCTACATGTATATAAGCATGTTGGTATTATTATTATTATTATTATCCTTGGACACTAACCTGATATCAAGATGGGCCTGGTCCTGGACCACAACAAAGAGGGTGTGAGGCATGGTCTTGACTTTGTTGATGAACATGTCGAATTTGGCCTGGTTCTCGCTGGAACTGTCACATTGCATCACGTACGGCTCAGCAGAGTCCAAATCGTTGGTGGACACCAGACCAAGGTCCACAAGAAGGTCTAAAGATTTGGGGGTGGAAAGTATTGAAGAATTTTGATAATTTTTTTCAAGTTGTAGAGCCTCTGTGTTACATGTATATAGAGGTCTCAATGTCACAGGGATGGATTTTCAGACAGTCAGCTACCTGGTATGGAATTCCATTCTTGATAGAGTATTATCGTTAATTGTAGGCATTAGCAGAGCTGCCAAGTTGTATTTTGCATTTTCAGTATTCTTATCCCCCAAAATCAGTATTTTTACCATGTGAGATAAATATTTTGTATTTTTCCCCAAAAAAGTGTATTTCATAATAAAATGCTTCTCGCCCATCACGGCGCTCAAGCTGCATGCAAGCTAAAATGTGCACTGCTCTTGCAGATGAAAAAAAATAAAAATTGAAACTTGTGTATATCTCACCCTGGTTTTTACAAAATGATTGAAAAAAAAACAAGTTACCTGAAATTACATTGATCTAATAACCATATTTGTGTACGTTTTATGAAATAGAGACATACATGTATAGAGATGATTTTTCTCAATGATTTTTTTTTTTTTTTTTTTTTTTGATACAAAAAACGTATTTTTTAAAGAAAAAACGTACTGCCGTATTTTGGTTGCAAAAACGTACTAAATACAGAAAAATCGTACTACTTGGCAGCTCTGCATTACCATCATCATCATCATCACCATCGTTGTCATCATCAACATCAACATCATCATCATCGTCATCATCATCAACATCATTATCATCACCAACACCATCATCATTGTAATCATTATTACCGTCATCATTACCATCATCATCATCGTCATCATCAACATCATCATTGTCATCATCATCAACATCATTATCATCACCATCACCAACACCATCATTGTAATCATTATTACCGTCATCATCACCATCATCATCATCATCAACATCATCATCATCACCATCACCAACATTACAAGCATTGTCATTACCATCATAACCATCACAATTGTAACTTCATACTTCTACGGCACCAACATTATCATCATGGTGCAAAAGAAATTCCTCATATTATAATAATCAGCATTATCATGCAAATCAGTTATAGCAGTCATCACCGCGGTAATCATTACAGTCACTATCAACATCCCCTATCCACCTCAGACTTACTTGACTGAACAAGCCTGGTCAATGTCTGACTGTAGAGGGCCTTGGAAGGTGGCACGATGATGAGGAGATGGACCTGTATGAAGCGGCCCAGGTCCAGGGCGATTTGGTCCGAGTCTGCGATGGTACAGACTTGGGACAGGATCTTCATGGCGGCGGTGATCTGAGCTTGGTGGAGGGTGAACATTGGTTCTGATTGATCTAAAAAAAATAACGATATCAGACATAACCATGCAGTTATAATAAATAGCATATATACAGTGCGTCCCACAAAAAATGGAAACCCGTTTTCAGAGATAAATTTCACAATTATTACAGGGCAAGTCCACCTCAGAAAATTGTTGATTTGAATCAACAGAGAAAAATCAGACAAGCACAATGCTGAAAATTTCATCAAAATCGGATGTAATTTGTAAAATAAGAAAGTTACATGTATGACATTTTAAAGTTTCGCTTATTTTTAACAAAATATTTATATGAACGAGCCAGTTACATCCAAATGAGAGTCGATGATGTCACTCACTCACTATTTCTTTTGTTTTCTATTGTTTGAATTATACAATATTTCTATTTTCACGGATTTGACGAATAGGACCTCCTTGCCTGAACCACAAAATGTTAAAATATTGGAATTCCATGTGTTCAGGGAGGAATGAAACTTCATTTCACATGACAATGACGAGAAAATCAAAATATTTCATATAATAAAATACAAAACAAATAGTGAGTGAGTGATGTCATCAGTTCCCTCATTTGCATACCGACCAAGATGTGCATATAACTGTTTTGTGTAATGAAGCGAAACTTTAAAATGTCATAACTTTCTTATTTTACATCCGATTTTGATGAAATGTTCAGTGTTATGCTTGTTGAATTTTTCTCTTTTTATTATTCACATCAAGTTTTTGTTGGGGTGGACTTGTCCTTTGAATATGTTTTTACTATAAATTTGACACTTATGGTAAGAGTGGAATCTCATCTCTAATTTGAGACCAAAAGCTTAGCAAATCATTCACGCATGGCAGGTTAAAAACAATAAATATTAAGGCCTATCAGAAACGATTTGCACAGAAACAAACATAAAAATCTGAATAGACTCTTATTTCAGGGATCTGTGACAGAAACTTCACAAAGAATACAAAAGAAATGCTAATGAATCAATCGTCGAATAGGCACGGTTGTCGTATTACAAACCACTCTTGTCAAACTTTTCTGCACAATCTGATTTTGACATTAAAATTTCAAACTCGTCTTGTTCATAAATGCATGAAGTGTTTGTCACATATAAGGTATCAAAATGTAGAGGAACAATTGAATTATATGATGATATACATGGAATATCTTAATTAATTTGCCTTTGATGAAAAAAGATGTAGGAATTCCGGTTTCCTTTTTTCTGGGACGCACTGTAGGTATAATACTGCATCATTATGCTGTGATTCCATACAGGAATGAACACAGTGACCCTCAGTGTGTTCACAGTGTGGAACGCAACGAAAATCATCCTCACACTGTTAAAATGCTGAAATTTAACATTAAAAATAATAATAATTAAAAATAAGTAGTATTGAAATGCACCAAAAACGTGGATGTTCACCCGGTCTATTGCACCTGTCAATCTCCGGCAAAAAGTTGAATTTCACCTGGTGTATTGCACAGGCCAGTCCTTGGGGAAACTCAACATTACACCTAAAAGATGAACTGTACTATAAATGGAAGGTTGTCACAACCTATGCACAGTCACAACCTATGCACGTTAAAACCAATACACTATTCGTCAAAGAGTAGGGTGTTCACCCGGTGTATTGCACCTGCCGGTCCCCGGTACTACAATACTGCAAGAATCTTCAGGATTGAAGGAGGCAGTGTAGCTTGAAGAAGAAGAAGAAGAAGAAGAAGAATATTGTACCACTAACCTTTAGAAATAACAATCATATCCTGTGCATCGGTCTCCGGTGTCCTCTGTAGTATGTCACCATCGAATGGAATGAAGACTTCTCCTCCAAGACTGGACGAGAAATTATCTAGCAGAGCATCGATGTCATGGCCCGCTGAAACACACAAAGAAAGACGGACCAAATGATAATCCACAAAAAATCTGATGGTTGCAAAACTTCCTCTTGGAAAAAAATTCTTATCGCGACAGTGAACGACACGAGCACACACAAGTGCCTAGCCACACAGAAGCTCCATTACCCGGCGCGGCCAGCTCAGGGGAGATAGCGCCAGCACGATCACAATGGGACAGGGAGCTCAGCATTGCGAAATTGCTCTCAATTCATCCACACGCATGCATAGCCATGGGGTGCAATATCTACGGAAGCGCTAAAGATACAAATTTGGACAAAATCAGAAATGAACTTGAACTTTTGACATTTCTGTTCTCTTCACAGATTTTTTTCAAAAAAAAAAAATGAAATGCACAAAAATGCAGTAAATTTTCATGCCTGAAAAATAATGCAAAGCTTTGAACTGTGGTAACTTTACTATTCCTTGACCAATTTTGATGGAATTTTCAGTGTTTTGTTTGTCTGATTTTACTCTGACCTGTTCAAAGCCTGGCATACCCCTGGCGTACCCCTTGTCCAAGGACAAGTATTTGCCTGCTGGTTTTTATTGCTTCAGAGAGAGAGCCTTGAGCCATCGGATATCTTCTGGACGATCAAAGTGGATTTTTTTTTTTTAGATTCTAAGAGAAACCCTCGAGCCATCAAATAGCACTCACCTGGACTATTCTTGAAGAAATGACTATCAAGAAGCTGCATCTTGCCTGTAATGATCTCATAACTGATCTCCTTGAATGTCTCAGCGGTGGAGAGCTTAGACTCTGTGATTGCACGCACCTGCTTGCTACCTGGTTGATACAAACACAAAAACGCACAGGTCGGGCCTATATTATTCTGCTCATTGCCTGTTACACGATTCTTTTTTTTCTTAAATGTTTGACGCAACCCAACTAAAACTCAATGAATTTTTGTGTCTTTTTTTCAAATTTAACCACCCCAAGTATTTTTAAGTTTGTGATGTCATATGTGAGCATTGACCACATCATACAAATTCCATGAATTTTTAATTTTCAAAATATGCAATGATGATTTGATTTACTTTTCATAGGAGCTTCTCAGAAAAGAGTATTAAAGTGAATGCATTAAGTTGTGAAATAATTTCTAATTGTCAGAATCTTCTGAATAATGCTACACTTCGAAATTCAATAACTTTGTTATTTGTTATCAGATTTTGTTGAAATTTTCAGCATTTTGCTTACCTACGACAGCGACACAGAACTCTGTTCCTCGTTGTCTGGATACATGAATCACCACTACATATTTGGGACGTTTGGTCTCCTTCGACGAACTGGCAAGCCACTTCAACATTTCACTTAAACCCTCAGCAATGGAATTCTTTAAAAAAATAAAAAAGACAGGAGGCCAATCATAGATTCATCTGGACTCATTTTACTTCACACACCAGTTTTAAAACAGGGGTTCGTTGCAAGAAGGGTCGTTTGATCAAAACTTGAAAGAAATCAAGCGCAAGTCCCAACTATACACTCCTGAGTAGTCGATATGCATGTATGTTTGTATGTATAAATAAAAATCATTCTTGAAGAAAATCTGTAATTGCTGAGAAATGGGCAAAATCAGCATGGCATTTCGGCCAGATATCAGGGCCCCATCTTACAAAGAGTTACGATTGATCCAATCAATCGTAACTCTGTGGAAATCCATCAGCGTCATAATTTTTTCTACAGGAAATGTGCACAATGTCTTTTGTAAACAAAGAGAAGCACAGTGAATTTTCAAGACAATGATGAATGCATGAATATAAATCATAGTTAGAAAATATTTTGAACAGACATGAATAATACATGTTGATGTTGCTGGCCGTCCATAGTTGCGATTGATGGGATCAATCGCAACTCTTTGAAAGACAGGGCCCTAGTCTTAACAAATAATAATTATACAATGTCCCACATGTGCTTATTTGTGTTGCTAATCTACAGTGTGATCATTTTTCAGTTAAAAGTTTCAGTAAAATATTTCAGGATTTCACAAAGTTAGGTATATGTTAATGTATGTACCAGACCTAGATCTACGATTATATGGCGACTATTAAACATTGATTATAAAGACTTTCTCATGAAATAATGGTTTTGCTGCAGCTACTTTCTTTCAGCTTTTATAAGATGAGAATTATTATTATTGTTATCACTATCTGTTTGGCCTCACCTGGGCTTGGGAGGCGAAAAGCGAACTGAATCACTATGACCCGAAAGTCTCTCCTCCCGATATGACTGATGGGGGGGGGGGGAGGAGAGGGGTGCAGGTTGACCACTACACCAGGGTTTCCCCCTACTCTTATATGAAGAGTGCAGTGGGTTCTTAACATGCAAATGTGGTGTTTCTCCTCCTCACAGGACTTCCATTTACATATCAAATATTCTTCAAAATTTGCAACTCCTAAGGATTGTTTCATAAGATTTGTTATGACAAGTTTGCAATAACAGTTAAAAGCTACTAAAATCGTTCAACTTGATTGGCTGACAATGAACTTGTTATAGAAACTGTGCATTTGTTATTGTAACATGTCTTTACCAAACAGGACCCTAACCTTCTTAACCCACCTGTGAAATCAGGATTTTGACACGCCCATTTGAGGAGGCTACAGCTAGTTTGGCCAGTAGAGGGAGCTGTGCAGGTGCGACAGTGGTAAACTGCGGGATGTTATGCTGGCCAGCCAGATCCTTGATAGACGTATCTTGTCTTGCCCGTAACATGGCAGCATCAAGCTCTCCTTTCGTCGGCGCATCATCACCTAGAGAAGAACATCGGTCATGATTCATCACATACGTGACTGCCTAGCGAGAAATCAATATGACCTTTGCACGGAACGAATCATATCGTCATTTATAATAAATAAATTCCTTATCATGAGGAAAGCATACTTTTCATCACAATCAAGAAATTCCTGGTAAATAAATCACTTATCAGTAGAGGCGCCGGTCAGCAAATTGGGATAGTCCCAGTTTACAGGGACTGTCTCAGTTTTCAAAGATTTATCCACACAAGAAATCTAGGAAAGTTCATTCACCTGTCAAGTACCGACATCGATCACATGTGCTAGTCAATGTAAACATATCAGGTTTCATAACATAATTATTGGAAGACGGTAAATCATGAAATATAGACTGTGAACTGGGGAGAGTTGAGGTCACTGAATCTATTTTTTGGCACTCTCAATCCCCTTAATTGCCTTCTATGTCCCACAGGGGTAAGTGGAAAAAAATTGTCCCCATAAACAAGGACAATCTTAAGACATGATTTGTCTTGGTTTATGAGGATATCTTTGTTTTCTGGGACAATCCCAATTTTTGGACCGGCACCTCTTCTGCTAATGATGCTGCAAGCTCCATCAGGACAGTGTAACAAAATCCTTTATGCTTGATCATTGGGGCTGACATTTAAGATGGAATACATTGATCTTATATACATCAAACCATACAAATCAATTTTACGATCAATTGTACGATTGTGTAACAGGCCCCTAGACCTTAGTCTCAGATGCTGATGCACTATGATGAAGTGTTAAAATGTGACACGATGACATAATAGGGACTTCATGTTACAAGACAAAAAGGAAAGTGGGAATATGTTGCTTTCCGCCCACCAACTGCATATTCATGATGGCATATCTGTTTTCACAAAATATTGCTCAACTTCAAATTCAATAATTTTGTTAATTTTCATATTCTTTCAGTGTTTTGCTTGTTGAATTTCATGCTATTTATGAAGAGATTATTTCCAGCCTGGAGTATCCCTTTCACTTGTTGACTATCTGTAATATTACCTGGGAAATAATTGTGGCACAACAACAACAACAGCAGAAAAAGCCTTACCTAGCTGAACAATATACTGGATCATCACCAGGGCCATGGTCTCAAAGTTCATGCTCTGGACTCCCACAAGCCCCAGGCTCTCTGCCAGGTGTGGTGAGATGTGCTGCCTGGGCTTCAAGCTGTCCCGGAACTGCACGCTGACAAGGATATCCATCATATTACCGTGGAACACCGGCAGGTTCCCGCTGCAGTCGAGGATGATGATCTTGGTGCCGCAGGCGTCGGCCAGACCGGGGGGCACGAAGGTACAATCCTGCACCCCGGCCTGCATGGGAGGGGGCACAAAGTTTGGTGGGTGCATCAGGGCGGGGGGTGGTAAGGTGGGGATGGAGGCTCGCTTCATGTGATGGGTGGGACGCACTTGATCTGTAAATGAATGTACAAGAACATGATGACTTCGACAACAATCTTTGTTGAGCAGATGTATGAAAAGTGCTTCATGACAAACATGCATATTTATTTTGTGTTAAAATCCAATTCCAACAGGCTTTGAATTTCAAAAAAAAAAATTTTTTGCTTATTTAGTCATATTTTTCTGAAGTTAACACTTTCAAACAGGATAATACAAAACTATGATTTATGTAGGTATTGTGATTACAACTTTTCTGAAATTGAATTCATAGCTTCCTTGCATTTAATGAAAGTGACAAGGAGACCACCGACAGAATACCGCTTGTGACCACCTTCCATCCCAATCTACCCCCTCTCCGCAAAATCCTGTTTGATAACCACCACATTTTACACACTTCTGATCGTCTCCAACAGGCCGTTCCCGATACTCCCCTTCTAGCATACCGACGCCCACCGAATCTCAGGGACCTCATTGTTCGTGCTGAAGTGCCCTCCCTCACTAACCATTCTTCTCCCATACAGCATGGCACCTTCAAATGCACCAGCAACAGGTGCATCATATGTGAAATACACCTTCACGAGGGCGATACTTTCACCAGCAACTCTACCAGCCTGTCTCACCAAATCAAGGGCAACATCACATGCACTACCACTAATGTTGTATATCTCATCACTTGCAGAGTTTGTAGGGTACAATACATAGGGGAAACCAAGACCACACTCAAGAAACGATTCTACGGGCACAGATCCACCGTCAACACAGCAAAGATGGACACTCCAGTTGGCCGCCATTTTAACCTCCCCAACCACTCCATCACTGACATGATGCTACAGGGCATCGAATCTTTAGGTACCCGTCCTGACTCAGTCCGTACTAGCAGGGAGAAGCTCTGGATGAGACGACTTCGCACCACCCAACCTCATGGCCTGAACATCCAAGAGGGGAACGACTGATTTTTCTTTCCTATCCACTTTCAATTTATATATACATATAATTTTTCCCCTCAGCTCTTTTGAATAGTTACATTATAGTTTCTTTAATACTCTACTTTCCTCCCATATCTCATACAAGCTCAGCTCCAATTTTTCCTTCCTTATTCAGGCGATATAATAATTATTATATATATATATATATATATATTTGTTTTTTCTCCACTCACCTCTTTTAGATTTACCACATTTGCTTATTTACATGTATACTATGGTTTCTTCATAATACACCCCCTCTCTTCTATATTTGCTTTTACCTTTTTAGGCAATTTGCTTCCTCTTTTTCACATATACAGAATTTTTTTTTTCTTTCCTACTATATAGTCTTATGTTTTTTCCCGTCACACCTAGCGGATTACCATATCAGTTACACCATATGTGTATATATTTATATATTTTTTCATATACATTTCTTTTTTGGATATATTTATATACATATCACTTATAGATACATATTTACACTTACCTTCTTCTCTTAGTTTGTTTAATGCTTTATCATATATACATATATGTCTTTTGCACATTATCAGTTGTTCCCCATTCTTTTTCTTCTTTTTTCCCCCCACTCTTATGCACCAGTTTATTAAGCCTTTCTTTGTAACTTGTTTGACCCACCTCTCACTAATTCTCTAGTTATTCATCCCTCTATCACTGTTTTGTTCCAGATCCTGTTTGATGTTGCCTGCCTCATTATCTTAATCCCTCTTGGCCTTACTTACACTAACTTCCCTTTGTGTCTGCCTACTCCTTTTCTTTCATCCCCTTCACTAACCTGATTGGTCTTCTCTACTCACTAATGCCCCTTTTGTCTCCTTGTTTCTAGTGTTGCTGTAGCTTGTTTGTGGTCTATATTATGGTTGTTCCACTTTATATGTTTGTCATTTTGCCTCCGACGAAGATTCTGCTAGGATCGAAAGCTTAGGCCCCTTTTTGACTTTATAATTTACTCCATTGGCTCTCTTTTATTAGATAAGCAGTTTTCAGCAGCTTCTTTTTGCCATTTAATGATTTTGTCTGAATCATTACCTAATGTGCTTGTCTAATTGCTTTTACTTTGTTTCTCATTTAACACCTTCTACTTTGGTTGGATAACCATGGAATTATCTAGTTTTTTATGTAGGTATTTTTTTATGTACTTGATATACTCTCGCAGGCATAACGAGAGCTTCTAGAATCAGCATCATACCTTGCCCAGGACGTAGTTTCTCATCATCCATGCTATGAAAGCGCCGTCTCTTTTTCAGCGGTTGCTGGACCGCGGTGGGCGATTCGGACTCCCCTGGTCGGAGCTGGGACTCGCCGGACGACGGTGACGGGACCGACCTGCCAGGTCCACTGTGCGAATCCGACCCCTCACCACTGGCCTGGCCAGGTGACCGTAACTGACCACTGCTGCTGTGGCCATAGTGATTGATGTTGGCCGATGGGGAAGTTCTGGGCTGGGTGTTGTCTTGGCTACTGGGATTTATGCTGGTGGGTCTGCTTACTATAACTGTTTGAGAGAAATTAAAGACTGCACGATTAAATTGAAAAGAGTACCTGATTTTATCTATCTATTGGCCAAGCACTTGAATTATATTTTGTTGTAATTATACAGCTGCCTTCTGAGGTTATTTTACTTTGTATGTTATACCGCTGTCACATTTGCTCTACGCCGGCCGTACGGCGAGTCGGAAACAGCCGTTTTTAAATATTTTGTACCATCTACACAAAGGTGGCTTGAATAAAAAGGCTGTTTTCGACTCGCCATATGGCCACCATAGAGCAAATGTGACCGAGGTATTAGACATTTTTTTTATATGCCAATGTCATTTGAATCATACTATATGATGCGTTATATCAAATATTTTGTTGTTTGCTTCGGATAAAAAGGATCAATAAAGCATGAACTACAAAAAAAAAGGTCTGCACTTCTAGAAAATATTAAGCATACCCGACGTCTGACCGGCAATACTGGGTGACAGGCCTCCATGGTAGACAGAGGTGGATGAATAGTTGGTCTTTCTACATTCTGAAGGAGGTTATATAAAGAACAAATTAAGAATTTTCATAAAATAACAATAATAATAATAATGAAGTGTTGTGTTAAACACACCACTTAATGTATTGACTAGTCAAGTCTGTATATACTTACCACAAAAACAAGCTTGTCTTTTTAGACATAGCTCTCTTATATTATAAGAGGCACAGATCATAAGCCTTGCACAATCTGGTATGAAAAATTACTTGAACCTAAGACAATTATTTCTAATTGTAGCTGAGGTTGAAGTTGCAGTTATGTTGTTGTTATTTTTGTTGCTAGTTTTGTTATTGTTATCATTATTATCGTCATCATCATTATTACTACTACTATTATTATCATCAGTATCATTACTATGTTTGACTTAATGGAGGTCAAATTAGGCACAAACTGTACATCATTATCTTGAAGGTCCACTGACTAATTGCAATTAAAAGGCAAATATTCCATTTATATTGCACATTGTTCAATGAGATGTGGCAAGAAATATTTGCAATCAATCGCAAATTTACAACTGATAGATCAATTTTAATAATGGCAAATAGATTTGGGCTTTCTGTTTCAAGAAGCAGATCAACAGCATTTGAGTGCAAGTTTCGCATTCAGACGGGTCGTGTGGTCCAGTGGTGAGAGCATTGGACTCAAAATCGCAAGGTTGTGGGTTCGAATCCCTACTCTGCCATTGTCTCCACTTTGATAAAAAAAGGCCAGAGAGTAATTTCTGTCGTCTATAAGGTCAGCCACTATGACTGATTAACCTAGACGTAAAATATTTCCTAGGTAATTGGTTATATACATGTACTAGCTTGGCGTTTACCAGCAGAGCGCTGTCCTGCCGAGTTCCTACGAGAGCTACCATAAACAGAAACAGAAACAGAATTTCAAGATTTATGACTGATTTTTTGACAAAATATAGAACTGCAATGGATTGCAACTTTCTTGCGTACCCCATAAGGCAGACGTAACTGTATTCCCTTACCTTTCCATGGTATATTAGGTCCCCTGACTAAATGACCCTGCTTGTTGCGGACTATGTAATACTTGAGGTGCTTCTGTTTCTTGGCTTGGGTGGTGAGCTTGAGGTTGATGTGGTGCGAGAACTCTGTAAAGTATCGGAATCCTTTCTCGCCGCATCCCACGCAGTTACCGCTGAACCCTGAGGGTGTAAGATGTGAAAAGAGGTTACTTATATAATGATGGTAACAATTATACATATTTTATTGTTTGAAATTGAAATCAGATATAAATATCCTCAAAAAATTCAATTGATTTTGTCCCAGCAGCCACCGAGTGTGTCAGATCAATGTTGCTCTATTCCTTAAAATTGTTGAAAACCAAACAGCATCGCAACTCCCATTTTTAACGTCATTTGGTCTGATGCAGCCGGGGCTTGAACTCCTGACCTCCCATCATCACCACCACCATCACCACCATCAACATCACTACCCCCACCATCACCATCAACATCATCATGATGATCATCATCACCATCACCATCATCACCATCACCATCATCATCACCACCACCATTATATCCCCAAAGGTCTCCACGACCCATCAACTTACCTAGGAGAGCAAGGTTAGTATTGGGATCTGGAAGGAACCTTGCATCGACCGCTGCAACCAGGATGTTCTCTGGGAGGTAGGGTGACTTGGTGCCGACCAGAACAAAACCCTTGGGAACCTCAATCTGCTTGTCACTGAGCTCTGTAAGACGAATGTCAGATCCAGCCTGACAGAAACCTGTCGAGGGAAGAATGGAAGTTATTTTCAAGTGGCACTTTGATGACAAATTAATGTCAGTGAGCAGCTAAGGAATTACATGAGAACGATTACGACCGGAAAATTTTGCCCTTATAGCCCAAATTGGCCCTAAAATTCCATATACTGAATTCTTTGGGGCATCCATATTTTCTAGAGTTACCATAAGATCTGCTAGAAACAACATTAAGAAACATTTAAAAAATCAATATCCTATATACTGCAGAATGATCATATTTGCAATTACTGTACCGCTTATTTACTTGTTCCACAAAAAAAGTAGATGTTCAAATCAATTAAAACAAACCGCAAAGATTCAGCATCACCCTACCATGCAAAAAATAGCCCACTATAGCTAGTTTCAGCCAAACAGTGGGTTTTATCTGCAAATGACATCCCTCGTCAACTTTACACAGTTAGTTAGTCTACAAGCACAGACTCATATTTGATATTTTTACCAATTATTGAGTGAAGACTAGATGCCAAAGGCTTGTAAAGCCAGTCAAAGTGCATAGTGAATCTAGTCTCATTACTTCAGACTCTTTAGTATTTTTAATGCACTGTGCGAATCCCGAAAACCAAGGGTCTGTGCCTGCAGACTAACTTTACACAATGAGCATTAAAGTCTAGTTGTCTACAAATTCAGACCACTATTAAGTTTTGATAAGCAGTAGGTTTGCACATGCACACTACTAAGCCACTGACCAACTTCTTGGCAGCCCCTGAGAATTCCCAATCTCCTCCTGCGCGCTTGACCCTTTGCAGTATTTTTTTGTTACCTGTGGTCTCGAGAGAGTTCGTGGAAGCTCTATCCACCTATATATAACGATGATTTGCACCTGCAAAACAAGCTACTTACCCACTTCTTGGCACCCCCTCAGTGTAAGAGCACCGTACAGGAAACCAGAATTCTCAATCTCCTCCCGCCTGTACGAGCCCTCGTCCTTAATGAGCCGGGGCGATGTGGCACGAGAGGACGACGCAGAGCCCGGCACCGTGGAGACGGAAGACGGGATGCTGGCCTGAGAGATGCGGGCCTCGGTGATGGTTCTAGGGGACGATGTCGGGGGCTGCTGAATGAGAGGGGGCGGAGGGTGGGTGGGATACTGACCTGGTATGATGAATCTAGGAAAAACAGAAATCAAAAAGAGAATACACATCATTGGTTCTAATCTCATACATAAATGTACAAAGACATTGCAATCGGGCACCTAACGAAGGGGCCAAGTCTTTGAATCCTTCAAGGAAGAGAGTTACAAATTAAAAAAAAAAATATTGGTGACATTACATATGGATAGATGCCCTATACGTAGCTTGTTTACATGTCTAAATTCTGTTTTAATGGTTCATGATGCTTGGAAAAAATCCAACTGCAGGGGGATATTAAATGTGTTTGATGATAGATATGAATACACAGGTAAAACCATTTGATTTTTTTTTTTTTAATGACATTTTATTTTTAGGGAGATTGTATCATTTAATGGGAGGGTTGCTTGTTTGTAATGTAAAAAATCAAACTCTTTCAATCCATAATGCCATCACTTTTTTTATCAAATTTTCACCAACTGTTTTTTATGCTTCTAATAAACCAATTTTACATCAGGGGGAACTTTCCTTTAAAGTCTTTTTTTGGCAATATTTTCATCTTTAATATTGAATTAGAAAATAAAAGTGCAGCTTTTACTAGGTTAGACAGGATACAGCCATCTGGGGTGTTGCAAGAAAAATGCGATCGATTGCAAGTCTATTTTCTGTCCGTAAATTAATCATATATCTTGCAAGGAGTGTAATCTAATTTGCTACAGCCAAAATCTATCAGTTGCAAAATTGAAAGAGAACATTTGCAAATGTTTTCTTGCACTGGCAAAACCCCCATAGTCTTACCTCTGTGCCGGAAGATAGGGCGATAGAGGTAACCTCGGGGAAGGCATCATGACCGCGGGGACACCGGGCTGAGGGGGATGTACCACCGATGGGTGCAGTCCTAGGGGGCTAGGCAAGGGTGTCTTTGAGTGGGGCGTGGTCAAAGAACCACTCCCGCCCATCCTTGGCTCCAGGGGTGTCTTGGGGGAGGGGGCTGCGGAGGAGGGAGCAGAGGAGGTGGCCGTGGACGGTATCGCCTCCTTGTTGTTGTTCTCACTGGGCAAGGACGCGAGGGAGTCCTTCCGTCGCTTCTGCTCCGAGGAGCTGCCGTGTGGCTCGATGTCTCGCACATTGGGCTTGATGTCTTTGGAGGGAATAATGAAAACAGGTGTAAAATATTTGTCTCTTTTAATAAAGACTATGTACCAGAGTGAACTATTGGCGCAAATATTCACTACTGAATGATATGTGTCATACAGTGCGTCCCAGAAAAAATGAAACCGAGATTTAGCGATGATTTATCATAACTTAATCACACATAAAATAGGCAAATGACCTACCAATGTAAAGCTTAGAATCTCCTCTTTCATCTGATATTAATTAGATTATTTCTCCTTCACGCATGAGTGAGCAAAAACAATTTGAAGAGGGGGTACCAAAAAGTCATTTGGCGGGTTGTATCTAGCTTTCATAAGGAAAACCACATTTTTAAAAAGTTCAATATCTGCTCTTTAATTTGATACCTCAATTACAGAAAATGGTCAAGAAATAACAAAGTTCTGGTTATTTGAAATAAGGCTTGAATTTCAATAATTTCATCAAATGAAGAGGTTTTACGGGCTAGCGTTCAAACTCACTCGACACTCCGTTTTGTTTACGATCAGCCATGCATTAGGTCTTTTGTTAACCATGCGATAGCTTCTGTGGGAAACCGGTGAAAACAGTTTATTTAATGAAATTATGGAAATTCAAGCCTTATTTCAAATAACCAGAACTTTGTCATTTCTTGACAATTTTCTGTAATTGAGGTATCAAATTAAAGAGCAGATATTGAACTTTTAAGACATGTGATTTTCCTTTTGAAATTCATATACCCCCTGCCAAATGAGTTTTTGGTATCCTTCCTTCGAATTGTTTTAGCTCACTCATGCGTGAATGAGGAATAATCTAAGTAATATCAGATGAAAGAGGAGATTCTAAGCTTTACATTGATAGGTCATTTGTCTATTGTATTTGTGATTAAGTTATGATAAATCATCGCTAAATCTCGGTTTCGTTTTTTCTGGGACGCACTGTATAAGCTAAAACAACAACTATCCATTTAGTTAATAATCAGTTGATTCACTGATTCGTAAAACAAATACATCAGATTTACTTTTTTGCTGAGATACATTGTACTTTTTTAATCTTTTTTTTTTTCTCTAAGATGTAATGAAGTCTCAATTAACTCTAGTTACAATATATTATAAATATATATAAACAATTAAGAATAATTAACATATTTCAAAGTCTATTATCAGAGCATTACATGTAGTCTTTTATTGTGTCTTTAATTTCAGGGCCTAAATTAATTAAAGGTCATTTCTTTGAATGCCCTCATTGACCTTGGAGATTTGTAATGCCTATTTTATTTGAATCCACATTTGAGTGCATTAAAGGTAAAAGAAAGTGCAGCAAACAAATATTTCATAAGAAAGCTTTTAAAATCAAGGATAATTACCACCATATTATCATAGAATCTAGATCTGGTACATTGAAATCAACTCATCTTTGTGAAATCATGAAATCTTAGCTGAAAACTGATAATTCTGATAACTAACACAAAACGGCATATGTGGGACAATTTATTAATATTGCTTGGGAAAATACCAGACATTTTATGGAATTCTGTGCTTCTATTGCTCATTTTTCAGCAATGACACATTTTTTTTCCAGAGCCAATTGGCACATATTTTCCATTTATACACTCAAGTGGTCATTTCAATTGATTCTTTTGGAACTCATTTTAAGATCGTTACCACAATTGGTATTTACCTGTAACGGAAAAGAAAGTGGACTTGCCCAAAAAATATTGAGATCTAAGGCATGGTATTATGGATGTACCTAGGCTTTCACCCTCTCTCTCCCACTCTTTCTCCCCCTCCTTACATGTATGTCTTTCTCAGGGACTCAGATTTAAGGGGAGCAAGAGCGGATCACTCACTACTGTTCACCTTAATCCATTTCAGGTAGAGTGATTTATCACTCGCCTATAAAGCGAATTGGATTTTTGGGACATAAAATTATAAATGCTGCATTGCAGAAAAAAACTAGAATTCAAGCAACATCATACACTTTTGTATTGTACATTTTACTTTTATGTTGAATCTCTATTCTGACATCACTAAACCTGAATGTACAGCAAGTGTCAGTCAATGATCAAACTGTTTTATGTATAATTTATTACCTACTCTCTGTAACTTAAAAAAATGGAATTTAAGAAACACAGATATTTGTAGTGAGTGTAATAAGTTGAGTGATTCATTACATTTGTTTTGGTTGTGTACAGAGGTTGATAAGTTTTGGAAAAACGTCAAAGCACTCATAAGAAAATGTATAATTCAAAATTTTCGTTTGAAGCCTCAGCATATTGTTTACGGTCTAAGAAAAGAAAAAGGGAAAGAAATTAATTTAATGTTGAATTATGCATTATATTCTATTTACAAATGTTACAAGATAACATTAGTTACAATGAAAAAGATGAAGTTTTATGATTTGTAAATTATGTTCATATATGTTCTCGAAAAAAGATATGATAATGAGAGAGGTAAACGAAAGGAAAATTTGTATATGAATATGAGCAAATGGAATTTAATACTGAATAACTTGTAAAACTTTTGTTTGTGTACATGTATATGTGTGTATATTTCTATTTAAATAAAGACCGGTACTGGTTTAAAAGAAAACAAGTGGAATGCCTCTGGCCGTCTCACCTGCATCACGCGATTCAATATAGCAGCAGTGCTGATTTTGAAAACTACTATAACTCGCACAAGATGTTCAGTGATACTTGGTTACTCTTATTTCCACGTTTTATGAACTAGACCAATACACTTATAGAGATATGATGGCAATTCAACAAATACCCCCAACGTGGCCAAAGTTCTTTGACCTTACATGACCTTTGACCTTGATCATGTGACCTGAAACTCGCACAGGATGTTCAGTGATACTTGATTACTATTATGTCCAAGTTTTATGAACTAGACCAACACACTTTCAAATTTATGGCTGTAATTCAACAAATACCCCAATTTGGCCAAAGTTCATTGACCCTAAATGACCTTTGACCTTGATCATGTGACCTGAAACTTGCACAGGATGTTCAGTAGTACTTGATTACTATTATGTCCAAGTTTCATGAATCAGATCCATAAACTTTCAAAGTTATGATGGTAATTCAACAGATACCCCCAATTCGGCCAAAGTTCATTGACCCTAAATGACCTTTGACCTTGGTCATGTGATGTGAAACTCATGCAGGATGTTCAGTGATACTTGATTAACCTTATGTATAAGTTTCATGAACTAGGTCCATATATTTTCTAAGTTATGATGACATTTCAAAAACTTAACCTTAGGTTAAGATTTTGATGTTGATTCCCCCAACATGGTCTAAGTTCATTGACCCTAAATGACCTTTGACCTTGGTCATGTGACATGAAACTCAGCCAGGATGTTCAGTAATACTTGATTAACCTTATGGCCAAGTTTCATGAACTAGGTCCATATACTTTCTAAGTTATGCTGTCATTTCAAAAACTTAACCTCAGGTTAAGATTTGGTGTTGACGCCGCCGTCGCCGTCGCCGTCGGAAAAGCGGCGCCTATAGTCTCACTCTGCTATGCAGGTGAGACAAAAAACTGTTATAGCCAACCTTGAAAACCTCATTCTCAGTAAAAAAAAAAATAAAAATACATGTGCATGTACATTGCAAGCAATAACATACATTTAAAAGGAGATAAATATTGCATATATACAGGGCATCTGATTTTTTGTCTCCTTTGGTTGTGGGTTGTTACTTTAAGTTAAAAAGGCAAGAGATGATCTCTCCCCAACAAAGTGGCATAAACTGGCCAAGTTCATGACACATAGCCAAGAGACGGCGGACACTTATTACCAAGCCAGGATGAAAACAGCAGACAACATTCAAGCGCACAAAACTGTGCGGAGAGCACTTCTCGGAAGAGGAAGTATAGTGTTTAATAAATTGGCATATTCCATTCCAGTATATTCTTGGCTTCCCTCTATAAAGTTCTACTTCCTATTCCAACATATGCTTATCTTTCATGAGAAAGATTTCATTTTACATCACATTGTTTCCTTGCAAATGTCATGAATTTTTTTCATCCATTGTGATAAGATGTATATAAAATTGTATTGTAATCAAGCAAGACCAAGTTTTATGTGAATACAGTTTTAATTTCACCAGTGTAGAGGGATGCAAACGTAAAGAGTAAAGTCTATGCGCAGATTTTAAAAGCAGAAATGAACACGTAGACATTCTATTAACATTTGTTATATACTACAAATGTACATGTAGGATAAAACAGTAAGTTGATATTTAAAAAATTCTTGTTAATAGCATAATATTACTCCCCTGTTCAAGAAGGGTTCCACTACAGATCCAGCGAATTATCGTCCCATTTCACTCACAAGTACAGTACATGCTGCAAATTGTTAGAACATATAATTGATAGTAATCTTATGAGTCATCTTAGCAAGAATAACATTCTTGCCGACAACCAACATGCCTTTAGGAGATATAGATCATGTGAATCTCAGCTCATCCTAACAATAAATGACTTAGCAAAGAATCTCGATCAGAACATCGCAACAGATTTGATAGCACTTGATTTTTTCGAAAGCCTTTGATGTCATTCCCCACCAAAAGCTGCTCTATAAATTGGACTTTTATGGAATCCGCTCAAATACTAAAATACTAAAAGATGGATAACAAATTTTCTTACACAACGACTCTAACGTGTATGTGTAAATGGAAAACACTCTGATTGGCAGCCGGTACTTAGTGGAACGCCGCAGGGTACTGTACTCGGCCCACATCTGTTTTTGCTCTATATAAACGATATTCACGACAAAGTTAGGAGTACTACTAAATTATTTGCTGATGACTGTTTGCTGTATCGCCCAATTAAATCAAAAAGTGACCCAGATATTCTTCAGAAGGACATTGATAAAATGGTCACATGGTCACAAACCTGGGGAATGAATTTCAACCCCCAGAAATGTGAATCAATGCGTGTTACAAGAAAGAAGAAACCAGGTGAAGCTTCATATGATATCCTCGGTGTCACCTTGGACGAATGCAAGCAGACCAAATACCTCGGAGTTGTAATCCAAAATGATCTCCGATGGAACAGCCAAACTCACCTTGCAACAACAAAAGCAATAGGAGTCTTGAGCTTCCTTAGACGAAATTTCCATCATTGCTCAACTTCTGTCAAAGAGAGACTCTATCTTACCCTTGTTCGGCCACACCTGGATTATGCAGTCGCTGCCTGGGACCCTTACACATCCAAAAATATCTCTTCCCTTGAACGAGTCCAGAGACAAGCAGCCCGATTTGTAACAAATACATATGAAAGAGAATCAAGTGTTACCCAACTTCTAAATTCACTCAAATGGAATTCTCTCCAAGAGAGACGCGAAGCACACCGTTTAAGCTGTTTCTCCAAAATGTTACATGGCAAACTGGATATAGACGCCCGAGCAAACACTAAACCTAAGCCAAACAGGAACAGACGGGGACATTCCTTCCAGTTTGAGGTACCATCTTCCAGGCTCGATGTGTACAAGAACTCTTTCTTTCCCCGCACAATTGCATCGTGGAATGATCTCCACCCTACCCTGGTATGTCAAACCGACCCAGATAAATTCAAAGCTGCGATTCTAAAAACTCCCTAAATCCACCCTCAACCACCACAACCTCCAGTTAAAATTCCATCAGGAGTATTTTGGAGGAACTACAATCCAGGGGCCGCGGAACGGTTTTCAAAGTGGGGGGGCTGAGCCATGCTAAAAATCACAATCTGTCAGGGCCTGACCTTTACTTTTTTTTTTAGGGAGCCAGCCGGGCTCCTTAAGCACTTTTTTGGGGAGCCCGCAGGGGGTTTAGGGAGCCCAAGATTTTATCACATTTTTTTCATAATATATTTGTGTCATTGTTCGTCTATTGAACACATTATCAAACGTTTTTTTCTGCAATCATCAGCACTGGGAGTATTATAGTGTATGTAAATGAGACTATGAGGTTAAAGCTGTTCTAAAAATCAATCTTACAACTATTCAGAAGCTCTAACAGACATTCATGGACTTAAGGTTTCATCAGAATTGAGATATAGTCACTCTTCCTCGCTCCGTCTCTCATCAAAGCAATATCTTCATTATTACCCAACAGATTGAGCAAACAATAATATCATATTGAGAGAAGATTAGTACATGTATTGTACCAACTAACAATTGACAAAAACAACTTTGAAAAAAAAATGAAAAAAAACAAACTTTTAGAATCTTTCCCAAAATATGAAATTGCATCCTTTGCTCAATCTGTTTCACAACTTTCAGAATCTTCCCAAAATATGACATCTCATCTTTTGCTCAATCTCTTTCAACACACTTTTCAATTTCCTTTCAAATGGACACTCATCCTGACCTTTTTCAAAATTATATTATAATCCTCAATGAATTTATTAAATGTTTATCACCTCATCAAGAATAACACATTTGGAAACTTTTGGTGCAATAACAGTATCAGCCTTTATTCAAAGTGAGATTCTGACAAAATAAATGTTTAAAATCTTATTTCAAATATTCAGTGTCTTTATTGAAAAAGACTTGTCTTCACCTCATCAAGAATTACACATTTGGAAACTTTTGGTGCAAATATGTCTCATGAATCATTTGTCAATGAATGTTATAAGAAAACTCTTGACCTTGTTTTGTTTAATTAAATATGCAAAATGCAGACCAAGAGACAGACGTACTATCAAATCTCAGCAGAACCCTGTATCATCCTTTAGTTTAATCAAAGTTACAAAGTAGAATCTGATCAAACAGGTCTATATTAATCTTACTTCAAATATTCAGTCTCTTTATTAAATAAGACTTATCTTCACCTAATCAAGAATTACACTTTTGGAAACCTTTGGTTTAATTTCAAGTCCAATAAATCAATGTTATAAGAAAGCTCTTGACCTTGTGTTTAATATGCAACGTGTTAGACGAAGAGGCAGGCATACTTCAAGTCTCAATGATCCACTTATCACTGGGTGACCATGTTTTCTTTCTTTAATGGCAAGTTTTGGTCACATGATTCAATTTAAAGGACAAGTCCATCCAAACCAAAAGATGATAATATATGATTGAATAAAAAGAGAAAATTACAAAAAGCATACCACTGAAAATTTCTCAACAATTAGATTTGAATTAAGAAAGTTATGACATTTTCAAATTTAGCTTAATTTAACAAAACAGAAGCACTTCCCTCTGTATGCAAACAGGGGACTGACGATGTCACTCATATACTAAAGAATAAGAGTGACTGAGGAACATTATCAACTCTCACAGATGCATATCACTGACTGACTTGTGCATATAACTCTTTGTGAAAAATAAGCAAAAGTTTTAAGATGTCAGAACTTTCTTATTTTACAGCTTATGTTGATGATATTTTCAGTGCTATGCTTGCTTGACTTTCTCTATTGATTCAAATCAATATTTACCTGAGGTGGACTTGACCTTTAAACCTTTAATTTATTCAGAATCCCCTTCCATCATGACCTCAGGCTCACTGTCTGAAGAGGAAGAATCAGGTTGCTCACGATGAGGGGTACTACTTCTGTCTGGGCGTCTTGACCTGACACCCCCAGACTGCCATAGGCTGATACAGGGTTCTGGATTGAACAAGTTTATTTCATGTGAATGAAGCATAATTATCAATTGATCTGTTACCCTATCATCATACAGAGCAGTCCTTAGGTTGGTTTTTACAAGATTCAGTCGGCTGAATCCTCGTTCAGCATCTGCTGAGCTTGCAGGGATAGCCAGGATAAGATCCAGTAGAGCACAAATGTTTGGCAGGTGATCCTTCATTCCTGGTATGATCTCACTCCAGCATTGGCCCTTTTTGGAATGCCTGAAATTGTGATAAGAGTTATAATGTAGTAAACACAATCCAGTCTAATCCAATATGTCACGTTATGTAGAGCGCCTTTTCTTTTGATTGCAAAGCACTGCACACACTCACGCTACTCCATTTTTGGGCATTCAACACCTCAGAATGATCAGCTTAATCCATTAAGTACAGTAGTATTAAGCAAAAGCCTGACATCACACTGACAGTAAGTCAGAGTAAACTGTTCAACTACATAAAATGTTTGAGTTTGAAAAAAAAATTGTTTCACTTTCAAGTTTGTATTGAAATGTGTATTTAACAACATGATTATATTAAAAAATACATGTATAATCTTTGCAAAAATGTATGAAGTAAAATTAGTATTAAATTGCATACTTTGAGTACAGTCTTGCCCTCAGCAGATCCCACTCCACGCCTAGCTTCATTGCGTCCACATCAGCCCTCTCAAGAGTATTCTTGAACTGCTCTCCCAGGACACGAACAGCATCATCTCCAAACGCTATTAAATGAAATTGTAGAAATGGAAAAGAAAATAGTAAGTTGTGTATCACCTACATGTAAAAACTGATGCATTTAAAGTCTAAAACTACATCACAGCTAAAATTAATTTGTACAAAAGACCCACTTTAATTATAGCAAAATGATAATCAAATTCAAATAAATCTTATGGAACAAAGTATTTTAATATTTACATTACTGTAGTTGTCTTTTTAGAGAATCAAGAAGTCTAGATTTTTTTTTATTTTTCAACAAAACCCCATTTAAATACCATTGTCATTTTCTTCTGGCCAGAAGTGGAAGCTGGTAATCCTCATGGCATCAAGGACTCCCTCTGACATATCATGGAATCTGCCTTCAAGACTGGTGTGAAGATCATCAATCAAAGTCCTAATTCCTCCATCAATATTGCCGTCTCCTGTTAGATTTTCTTCAATTTCTATTTGCCCAAAGTATTTGTCAAACTCAAGCATGCTTGGTGAAGACATCCTGGGGGGGGGGGACAGAATACAATGAATTAAAAAATACTGTAAAATATTTTGAAATATTTGTTTACATATCTGACTTAAAGATATTTATAAAAAAAAATTACTGGCTTCTCCTTGATTGAGTCATGGGGGGGGGGGTGGAATAGTTATATTATGACATTTTCCTTTTTCTTTTATTTTTAGCATTATTGTATTGGGATTTGGGGAAAACAGTTTTTTATATTATGAATGAAATACCATTTTATCTTTTAATGGAACTTTTTAAAACTTAGTTACCTGTCTCTGTACTTTGTTAGAGTGGTCTTAGCATCTTCTATTGCTGCTGCCACTTCCGCCAATGTGGAATTCTTCTTTTGAGCCACAAGGGACACTTTGGACAGCACTGACACCACATCCAGGAGGAAGAGAATAGACATGAGGACATTTCTACGCCCAAGTTGCCGGAGATATCCCTTCGCCTTGGCTCTAGCATCTGTTGTGTAACCTGGCTGCACTTGAATCTATAACAATAAGAAATTAATAATTATCAATCATGATGATCATTATCATAATCTTAATCCCCTTTTTAAGCATTACAGGAATGTGTGTGAATTATTCTTTATTCTTCTTTTTGCGGTTGTTTGCTTGCTGCTATCATAATAATTATCATATTTTGATATGCATAAACATTGTGTTTAACTTTTTATGTTATTTTTAATGAATCAGAAAGTAATAAAAGTATTAAATAAATGAACTGAATGGAACTATGATTTTAAAATGAAATGTACCAAACAGTAATAAATGATTATTTTTTTCTTTTGTTGAAAAATGTCACTGAATCCCAATGAGGATTATTTTTGTTTAAAAAATAAGAGTGTTAATAGTTACCTGATGGAGATGAGCAATCAGTGCACGATAGCCTTTCAGCAGATTCTTCAGAGCCCGTTCAATGTGGGGCAGCCACCTGGTCCCTCCAACTCTGGTAGGAATTGCTACAGGAGCCTCTACTGCTGCAGCTGCCTGTTTGAGTGCACTGCGGTTCTTGGAGCTGTGCTTGTAATATAGATACAAGTTGAGAAGCAATGTATTGACAGTACTACAGATGGTTGTCTTCTTCATAGCATCTTTGTATGCTAGCTCCAAACGATGAGCTGTACAATGTACAGCTTGTAGTTCTGGGTTGATAGCTTTGAGTTTGGTCGCCACTCCATTATTCTTCCCCAGCATCACGCTGGCGCCATCAGATCCGACCCCTACCATCTTTCTGGAAATATCTTCTCTAGAAATGTCCAGATGATCAGAGAGACAACTCAAAATTGCATCAGTAATGGACTTGGCATCAGCCAGCACAACCCCAACAACAGCAACAAACTCCAAGTATGTCTGGCCATCTTTTGCATGGCGCAAATACACAATTTCATCCTCGGTGATGGAAGAATCCGTTGTCCCGTCACTTATAACTGAGAAGAACTTTGATTCCAGTATGCGTTTCTTCATCTCAAGCCTTTCCACCTAAGAAAAATTAATTAAAAACAATAATTTGTATGCTATTTCCTTCCTGCTTGATTGAAGAATATAAAAAAAATCAATAATTAGTATTCACACTCTCTCCTGACAAATTAAACCTGCCTGAAGCACACAAGATATTATATTTAATTTAAAGGAAAAATTGACTTTCTGTCCCCCGTTTCGGGTTCACTCACGTGTGCCGGTGATCCTTCTCCTGTACTCATGACAATAACAATTACAGTAGACTCTACTGACAATCTTTTTTTTGTTGGTTAAATTAATTAAATCTAGATCTATTCAATCACAGACTTCAGTCAAAATACAATCTATGCTATAATTAATAATCATATTATGAAGGACGTCACTAAATTAATATTGATCAGATGATAAAACAAAAATATCCAAATTAATAACTAAAGTGCGCTAGACTAGATTAATGAAGATAGACATTGTCATACCATACTAAGTTTAGTTAGACCTGCCCTCTGTCTATTCACAACGTTTACAAATTTTTCTTCATTTCAGGAAAGTTATCAAACTATTGGTAGATTAACAACAGTAACTTGGAATAAAAAATAAGTAATTTACCTTCGCAATATAGTGGCTGAAAACTTGGGCATACTTGTCAGTCCTGTATGTTGTCCCGATGTCAATTCCCTTGGCTTCATCGAGGTCGCAGAGCCAGATAAAATCACTGTAGGGACGGCACTTTTTGGAGATGGCATGAGCATTCCTAAAGAGATGTGTCAATCGATTGATGGTGGTTTCGTTGAACTTCCTTATCATTTTGTCTCCTTGTGATGTTCCAGGCGCGTCCCTGGCAGCCTTAATGTTAAGTGCTTCCACGTGGTTTGTACTTGATGAATGCTTCTTTACAGCATCTATTCGAAGGTTTTTGCAACCTTCGAAGAACAAGTTCTGGCATCTCCCTGCTACTGCACCTTTCTGTCCAACCTCTCTGCACACAGTGCAATACATGACTTGTTTCTCCTCGTCGTATCGCAACCATTTATGTTCCTTCTCCCATTCTTTTCTGTAATGTCGGACCCTACCACTCTGCTCATACTGTTTGTCCTTATCCTTCTTTCTTTTTTTAGCTTCCTGTTCTGGATTACTAACGTTCAAGTATCGCCACATTTTAGATTCCAAGTAGAGAAACCAGCAATCAAATATGTCTGGACAGCAACGAAGATAACATGTGCTGCGATGCGCCGCCGCCTTTATGACATTTGCTCTAGCTGTTTACGCGCGCGGAAATAGTACAGCGAGCTAGCGTGACAGTTAAATTTGCAATAAATGTCTTCGGTAGATATTAAGTAACTGGTCTATTCTAGGACTTGGACAGGCGAGGCCGCGCATGGCGGCGCCGCATGACTGAGACTCTGATGACGTTTTCGTATGACTGCAGATGTCTAGTGTCTGTGGACTGTATTACAGGCTACCGAGCGCTTGATGGGTTGATCTTTAGAGAGCGTGGCCCACGGGAAGCAGAGGGATTTGAATCGCGGTCGATAATACATTTTCATACAACAAATTGTCATCAAGTTATAAGTCCAAAATAATTTGGAAAACAACAATCAACCCCCCAAATAAATAAATAATTAAAAAGAAAAAAATTGTATTTGTGTGGGGGTCCGGGGCTGAAGCCTATCCAGCCCCCCTCCCGTTCCGCGGCCACTGACATATAGCCTATAGGCCCTATTAAAACATCCCTTCCCGCCGTAGCTCCAACTTACTGATTGAGCATGAACCAACTATCGTCCACAGCAAATTGGTTATTTTCCCTTTGTTCATTTAGTGTCCCTCGACTAATTTTTTTTCATTAATTATCATCAAGTAATCAATACTAGAATCATGATTAGTCTTGCAAAATAATAAGCCATGCAGAGGGGGCAGTGATCGAGCGATGCCATATGAAAAGAAATGAAAAAAAATGAAAGCCACAAACTAAATCTGGGGGTTCAAATTGCATTGACAGAACGGAACCATTTTATAGCTGGAGCTGTGTCTAAGCTGAGCGAACTAGGGGGCAGCTCGATCGATATAAATCACGGACACCGTCTGTGATTCAGACCCATTCATGTTCATCCAATTCCATCTTTGTTTACATTAACTCGGCCACTGGGAATGCCCAGGAGGCCCAGTGACCCCGCCGACATACCAAGCAATGAACGGTTACCAAGCAACACTTTTACTCGACATGAGTGACCCAGACATGACTCATTGTTTTCATGAAAGAAATCTTACACAAGTTAGTAAAAGCTGAGTCGTAAAAGCAGACGAATGATGATTAAAATAATCAAACACTTTTATTTATTAAAGGACAGTGGCGTATTGGTAAAAGACAGCCACACCCACGGAGGCTAAATTACTTTCAGTTTACTAAACTAGTACTCGTAGAAAACATTATGAAATAGTCTACATAAAATGTTCAAAAAAATAAAATGAAATAATCAAACATTATTTACAAACAAACAAAGCTTGCGAAAACATGAAACAAACTATAGTATTAATTCATTTATTTTTGCAGTTTTCCTTACAACACCCAACTCAAACTTTTATTCTGTATTTTATTTTTTTCAGTCACATACACTTTAGCCACGAATATCTACGTAACTCATTACCTTCAAACAACAATCCATCCTCGATCACCTTATCACAATGCCTTTGAAGTTTGCAGTTTGTAAAATTTATCTACAAGTCCACCCAGCCCAGGTACGCCCATCCAGGCACGCCGATACCCACACGCACATACAAACATGATACATTAAGACCAGCACGATACACAATGGCCACGTGCGTTTCTCCCCACGTCCCTGGTTTCCGCGATCGTTGTGAGTGCCCAATATGAATTGCATGCTGTTGCAGTGTGTACACCACACACATTGCAACGTCATACAATTCATATTGGACACTCACTACGATTGCCGATTTTTTTTCTGTTGCAACTCATCGACCTACAGTATTCGCGCTGCTGCTGTAGCTAGTGCATGAGTTGAGCGAAGACGTGTGTCTAGGAATTGTAGCGCATGTTTTATGATTTTTTACTGCGGAATTTTTGATTTTTTAGATGGATTAAAGCATGGATTAAACTGCTGGTAAGAAATCACATTTTGCGTGATTGGGGCTAAAAAACTTAGGGAGCCCGCCGGGCATTTTCAATTACTTTCTAAGGAGCCCGCAGAGGTTTTAGGGAGCCTTTTGCCACCGGGCTCCCGCTAAAATCGAGCCATGATTATCATATGGTAATTTTTACGTTTTTGTACACGGTTTTGGAAAAAAGTGTGGGGGCTGAAGCCCCCCAGCCCCCCCGGTTCCGCGGCCCCTGCAATCAAGTACCGTGCCAGGCGATAACACAGGCAAGAAAGGTGATAGCATAGAAAACGAAGGTGACAGCCGCACAGGCAAGGAAGGTGAGAGCATAGAAAACGAAGGTGACATCCGCACAGGCAAGGAAGCCAAGAAGGTGGGTGCAGTTGAGATATGATAATTGAGCAATATATCACGATTGTGATAATGATATAAACAATGTTGTTGTCATTCACATTTCCTCACAGTTTTGTATTTCTATGCCTGCAAATCATAACACAAATACAATTGTGTTCTTGCAATTTTACAAATGAATCAGCCTTGTATGGATATTAAAAAACATTAGTTTTATATGGTAGGAATGAATGTTAGCCTTTCCAAATAAATAAATACAGAAGTAAATTTTGTTTTGTCATACTACATTCTTATTATATGTCATATTTAGGCATACTTCTTTGTTCTGAAAACTATGCGTGAAGTGTCACAATTTCATTAAAATTATTTTTCCTTCTGATAGGAAGTTGCAAGACAAGATAGACCTCTGGATAGGCCTTCATGCAACACTAGTGGAAATGAGAGACTTTTGAAGGTAAAGAACATTACAAACCCTTCAAAATTTTGTGATTAAAAACAATCTTTGAATGAAATTTTTATATACATGTAATAATAATAATAATATAGGGTTTTACACTGTATATTGCGCACATATCCACCTTGTTAGGTGCTCAAGGCGCTCCTATATTACCCGGCTAAGCTAGGCGTTCACAGCGCACACAGCTTCTTGAGGAATTACTTCCTACCGGTACCCATTTACCTCACCTGGGTTGAGTGCAGCACATTTTGGATCAATTTCTTGCTGAAGGAAATTATGCCATGGTTGGGATTCGATCCCACGACCCTCTGTTTCAAAGTCCGGAGACTAATCCACTGGGCCACAATGCTCCACATATATTTATTCTGTAGATATCTGACCAAAAAAAAATCAGGATTGTAGATGAATGTATCCAGAGTGGAGGAGTGGGGGGGGGGGGGTGGGGGGTAATCCCTCTGAACTGCTAGTATCTCGCTTATGTCCATGAAATGAAAAAGATACCAGATAAAATCATATGGCTATGATTATGTTAACTTTGGCATCACTCATCTCCACTCACCTTGATATTCAGTGCACATGCATCCATACATGTTATAATTAAAGATAAATTCCAGTTGTGGTAACGATTTCAAAATGAGTTCGTACAGAATCCAATTAAAATAACCACCACATTGTCTGTTTGTATGAATACAAAATATGTGCCAAAGGATTCTGGAAGAAATTGTGCAATTGCTGAGAAATTAGCAAATAAGCACGGGATTCGAGTCAAGCGTCGGGCCGATGTGCGCTTATCTGTGTTAGTGATCTTCAGTGTGAATATTTTTTAGCGTAGTTTTCAAGATTATACAAAGTTCAGTTTATGTAACTGTACCAGATCTAGATCCTTGATGATATAGTGACAATTAAGCTTGGTTTCACACACTTTCTCGTGAAATCAGTGTTTACTGCAACTACTTTCATTTATCTTTAAGTGTTTATAGCAATACCACTACTACTGCTGCTGCTACAACTGCTTTTGTTATGAGTATAGATAGTAGACTGTTTTGTATTCCACTTCTGATTTCCGGTGGTAGGGCCACTTACCCTGAACATGACAGTGTACAACATTATGTACACATGTCACGTCTATGGAATTCACATAGGTTATACATGTGCGTGAATGAAGTAAGATGATTACGCACAAAAATTGATGTTCATGTCTTTGATATTGCTGCTATTTCTGAACCAATTTTTCTCTAATTAATGTCAATGTCTGAAATTAATCATTTTATATTTAATAGTACACTTAAGTAATTTTCATTTCAGCTACCGAGGTAGTTCAGTTTCCAAAGTGCCCTCTTTTCCAGTACTGAACTCCCCTTTAAATGTTTGGAGGTCTTGATAAAGGGATAAAATGTGTTGGGCTGTTTAATATGGCATTATTATGAAGGATATTGATGAGTGAAGGAGTTGATGTCTGATGACATTCGGTTTCTGTCACTGTATACATTAAACTAGAAGCCATGAATTACCAATGTCAAGAGATCAGCAAGGTGAGCCTCATTATCATGTACGGAAATAAAAATGTTCGTTTACATCCATATTTCATGTTTTACAGTATATTCCTCCATCCATTTTATAAATCAGACAAAAAAGTTCCCTTTGTATGTCAAAGAAGAGCTCTTTGCAGTGCTCCCCTACTACTCACCTTAAAAGATTTTAGGAGAGCTTTTTATTGCTCCCCTAATCATTAAACCTAGTCCCTGCTTTCTATCTTTCCCTCATTCTTCTCACTCTCTCCCTCTCTCTATCCATATCTCACCAGGCTTGCTATTTCTTTTCTTTTTCTATTCACTTTCAAATCAGAATTAAATTTGAGATGATGAAAAGTTGGGAGAAAACGGGTTGAGATGTAGCTGCACTTGATCTCAGAATGTAGGATGGTTATTTTGTCATTTTCGTATTTTGTTGATTTTCTTTAACTTTTTTCTTCAGCTGATTTAGGACTTATAATATTTTCTACTCCAAACTTATAAATTCCCAACCCTACAATTACTTTTGAGATGATGTCTTACCTTTATCAAGATAAAGTTGGGAGAAAACCGGTTGAGGTGTAGCTGCACTTGATCTCAGCGACTGCTCAATTGACATGTGGAGGGCCGCTTCGAAGCGGGACGATTTCAACTGACCTTGAGAGTTCCCCATGGTGCTGAGCAACACTGTACATAAAAGTATAACAGATTTAATAATAATAATAATATTTGAAATTTATATAGCGCATAATACATTAAGTCAAAAGACATTCTATGTGCTTTACAATCATTACTAAATTATACATTAAACTTAAAACCTAAACCTTAAACCTTAAATATGTCATACAGATGAGAACGATGAGAATTGATGCATAAAAGTTACATAATTAATGAAAACTGATATTTAACATACTATCTTGAACATTATAAATATTATTTTGAAAATAAGTACAGTAAGTCTTGAGAACAGATTCACACAAATGGAAAAGGATGATGCAGTTCTGATATTTAAAGGAAACCAAAACCCAACAAGAGAAGCAATATCATTGGAAAGAGTAAAATGAGAGGAACAATTTGAAACAAGTTTCATCAAAATCGGTTAATAAGCAAGTTATGGACGTTTAAAAAGTCTGGTTGTACTTTCTATGGGGATCCTCAAATTGGCAAATGTGCTTCAAAATGGCTGAGTTTGTGGATAACTCTCCATTTGCTTTGTACACAAATTTTCAGATTTTCCACTTTATTTCACATATTTCACATTATCTCTTCCTGACCTTGCCACATGTGGTGTGAATTCTATTTTTCCAATATGTTATGCTCAGGAGGCAAGATGCAATTTGAAAGATGAGGGAAATCTGAAAATTTGAGGACAAATTAAATGGAGTTGTCCACAAAATCAGCCATTTTGAAGCATGTTTGCCAATTTGAGGATCCCCATAGAAAGTACAAGTCGCTTATTCTATAACCGATTTTGATGAAATAAGTTTTATATTGCTCCTCTCTTTTTATTCTTTCTGATAAGATAGATTTTCTCCTTGTATTTTGGTTTCCTTTAAAGGCAGAGAATTCCAGAGTTTAGGGGCAGATAAGGAAGGGGCACTTTGATCGTATTGTATTGGTGGAAGGAACAGTTAGAATGATTAAAGGTTACGTCTTGGTTTATACGGTTCTATGAGTTCAATCATAGGGATACCAAAACAGAGGGGGGAAATGTAAAATTGTCATTTTTTAATAGTAGCTCATTGTCCCAAAACACAAAACCAGCTATTGATGGTAGGATTGACTTGATAAATCATAAAAAGCAAATGTAAAATCAATCACCAAATTTTGTGCCACATGTCCCATGATGTATAAACATTGTGAGAAATAGTGTTCCCTAAAAGGCCTGCTCGATATTCACAATTACATGCACAATTAAACCAAAGAACAATTTTCATGGAATAAGGCTCAAACGTCTTACAGTATTAATGTATCGTTTTTTTTTTTTTTCACTAAAATCTCATTTCAAACTACTATAGATGAAGAACACTGACTTTGAAAAAAAAGTATATTGAAAGAATTATAACTTTTGTTTTTATTTCCTTAAAATGACTGGAGGCAAGGTTTGGACATATTTGCTAGCATTTAATGGCCAATATCTGAGACTAAGAGGCTGTTCTCACTACGTTCCTAAAACTAGTTTACTGGAAACTAGTTTAGTGGAAACTAGTTTAACGCGTAGTGAGAACGGTCGTAGTGAGAACGGTCGAAGTGGTCTTGGAAGCGATCTTCCAAACCAGTTTGGAAAACCACCTCGCGATGTAGTTTTCAAGATCGCTTTGCCTCGTTAAACTGGTTTTAGCGGGAAGCGATCTTCGCACATTTTGAACGCGGTACTCCACACGACAGGTGTAGAATGCCTATATATGCTGCGGTTTCTAATTTCGCGCGAAACGTGTCACCCCACTGAGAGCGTTTCCATAGCAACAAGAGCGCTTTACGTGAAGTGATTTTGAAAACCACTTTCGTGTGATCAAGTGGGAACACTAGCAAAGCAATCTTCCAAAGTGGTTTCCTGAATCGGTTTCCAGTAAACTAGTTTTAGAAAGCGTAATGAGAACAGCCTCAAATGCTCTACTAGTCTTGATAAGAGCCCCGCTGCATGAAAGTTACTATTAATTATGGTAACTTTGATATATAGTGGAAAAATTGATCAAAAGCCAATTAAAAATCAAGGATTCCAGGAAAGTTACCATTGGAAGGCAAAGTTACCATAATAGTAACTTTTATGCACCAGGCCCAGGACGTTAGTAATATTTGTTAGGAAAACCCTACACTCACTCATCACGTGTATAGGCCTACGCAGTAAAATGCCCAATCCTCTTGACTATTCACTCTGTCCTGAACCACAATGTGTGCAGGAACGTGTGGTTTTCCAAACAAATAATCACCTGCAGGATGCTATATAAGCACTTGCCCTATTGCCCGGGGCAAGTAAAAGTTAGAGTCGGGCAAGTGTTTTGAAGTAAAGACCAAATCTACTTGCCCGAATTGGGCAAGCAAAATTCTCACAGTAGAATGACCAAAATAAGGGTCAATGATATGATATTGACCCTAATTTTGGTCATGGCAGGCAAGATAAAATCACTTTTGAAAAAGAAATGCAATAACAAGGTAGATCAGTTCATGTCAAAAGAGAGAAAAGGTCAATGGTTTTATTAATATAAAACTGCAAAACTTTCTTTTGAAGAGGTACAACTTTTTTTTTCAAGGATTTTTTCGGGCAAGTGAAATAGATTTTTGGGCAAGTATATTCCAACTATTTAAAGTTTACTTGCCCAACCGGGCAAGTGCTTTTAAAAAGTTATGTAGCACCCTGACCTGGTACTCATGTCGGGATCTAGACCAATACCTCTACCAGCAGATCCACTCCATGAAGAGTGGAGATGACAGTAAGGAGTCTGAGTGGTAGACTAGCACATCAAGCCATGAAAAAGGCCAGGGTCCCCCAAAACTGAGCTATTCACTGCACAGAATCAATAGAGGGCTGGATGCCCTTTTTGTCAGGGGAACAAAAGCCGTAACTGTAAACCGAACTGCCACACTGAACCACATTTCGCAGTGGCCTTGAAGTACAATGCAGCTGTTTAATGAGGCATTCTGACTATTGACCACTTGACCAATTCAGTCGCTCAACCAATAGCCATCCTGCTTCCCCTTTCCTTCCTTTTGAACGTCCACTCAGGCGTTTATGCTGGCATCTGAAAGTATTCTGCCCAGACAATAGACTGGCCTGTTGTGACCATGGAGGCTGGGGTTTGTGCGAAGTACTGCCATTTCATGTGTATAGGTTCTACATGGTGCAAAGAAAGTGTTTCTAGTATTCATTACAGCGAAACATGGTCAGAGGCCCGTAATGTCCACAAAGCTTAGCATTACAGCAGAACATTCTTTTTAGGATTGATGGCATTGACTACGATGCAAAATCAATCGTAAAAACCAAGCGTACAATTGGTTTTTTTTCGTGTCACGTGACCCAGGATTAATTGCCAGACATGCCTCACAAGTTTCACTCATTAGGGACTTCTGCCAACCCCCCATCTTTTTCTCACATCTGTATCACACCGAATCACGTTTCTCTGCCTAAAATCTCAAATTTCAACTCAGCATCTCTAGATTACCAGTAAATATATAGCTTCCCATGTTTTTCACGAACATTTTCAGAATCACAAATTATGAATTTAAAAAAAAAAGAGACAAAACAGCCTAACAAGTTAACTCGGCATAGGAAATATCTACACGAGGGTGACTGATTTGGCCATCATGACGACCCAAGTCACCACTAAGTTTCCCCCAAGGCTATAGCATGCTTTTGGGTGACCACCTCTCCAAGAGTCGCTCCAAAATCTGCAGCAAACAATGCTCAAGAATATTTAGCAAATCAATATTCTACATACCAGCAGCAGAACAATAATTGCTCATGCCTCATTGCACAATAAAATGATCCCTTGAAGTGAAAGAAATAGCCCCAAAAATTCAGCAAATGCTCCAATTTAAAATATATATATAGATATATATTATTTCCTAGTTCCTAACCCGAGTCAAATTGATTGTACTATTATTGTCTCAATAGCAGAATCAAACTTTAATCTATAGACCAAAAGCTTCAGTCTTTATTTTGTTAGTTGTTACGTTGGGCTGTCTTGCTCAAAAAGTTTTTTAAAAAGTCAGATGCTTTAAAAAAATCCTCTAAACAGACAGATTTCAAATCAAAGTAAACTTTATAATACACAATTTATGGAATTTTTACTTTTTAAACTTGGTTGTAAACCATAGACCAATATGATAGAAATTTATACTACATTTGTTTAACCACCAGTTGAGAAAATATACAATCTTGAGTGACTTTTCTATTGACTCCTGCCCTGTATTCAATATCCCGTGTACTCTTTGCACACCATCTGTTTTTGTTTGTTTGTTGTTGTTTTTTTCTTTTTTTGTTGCTAGGAGTCAAATGAATAAACAAAATTACCATTCCATTTAGCATTATGCATAAAAAAAAACTCTATTAAGAATTACTTAACTTTGATATTTGACAATGTATTTACTAAGGCCTTTACAGTGTACAAAGAAATAAAAAAATCCTGGAGATATTTTACTTCATGAGAACTTTAAGTACTGGAAATGTCTGCATAACTGGTGTTAAATTAGTTTAAAAATTGTGAAATTTTACCTGTTTTGGTAATCAAGCTTTAATTATTGAAAAACAGCATTTGCTGATAGGGTGTTCCATTCCACGAGTGGTAAATAAATAAATAAATAAAAAGTAGAACAAACAATAATCTGAGACTTTTGACCTTATTACCCCCCCCCCCCAAGCTTTCCATGTTCATTTCCAATTCAACTGTCCCAAATTTTTAGTAAACCTTGAAGAGTAATCCCTTTCAGCAGCTTCAAAGCTATCCCGGGTTGAAAACATTCTGTGTATCAGTGCGAGGTGCCATGGTGAAGTAATTTGAAATTTCACTTTAAAATTGAGTGTGCACCGTACAAGTAAAAACTGCCTCTTGGTTTACAGCATAAGAGACCCAACAGGAGGCTGCATTGCACGGATGAATGGCGGTGCGGCCTCTCTAAATAGGGACTTCTGCCCGCCTTGCGCCCCCCCCCCAATTCTTTTTCTCACAAATGCAAATTAGTTGTTCATTTGCATTTAAATGCAACACAGCTTTCCTTGGGGCTTGCACTTGCTTTTGGAATCGAGTCTAAAGATCTTGCAAAGCCCAGTTTACAACAAAAAAAAATTGTCACAAGTTATGTTTCTTTTGTCTTGATACAGGTACATATACCACTGCTGATGCACAGGAATTGCTATTGCTTGTGTGTGCTTTTCCTTGTGCAGAGCTAAAAAAAAAAAAAGGGAACTCCCCATGTCAATATGTCATTTTTTCCTTAGCTCTGTGTGCACAATTAAGAAAACATACGCAAGCAATTGCAATTCCTACGTGGAAGAGACCAAACGCTGATCTATTAATTTTTTTTAGGGTAAAGCAGTTAAATTTATGATTCGATGCTACAGACACGGACCAAGAAGAGAAGTACGCATAGAAGAGTGCTCGAAGTGGGTGCATAATTTTCTCTTTTTTTTCCATTTTGGGGAGGTGTTTTAAGGTACATTTGTGGTATCTAAGCATCGCGATATTCCAAAAACCTGCTAGGAAACCTGGGTTCCGTCAGCTCAGCAAAAGCTGGCGGCAGCCCACTAGTTAGTGATTAAGTTAGTCTTTCTGCAACGGGCCTATTATCTAGCCAAGACTAAGACAGAGGACTTGTGATATTATTGACATTGCCAATAATCATTAATTATTTATATTAAATATCAATCATCTCAGACTCAGTCTTGGGCTTGGCCAGAAACATTTTGATCATGCCGATGACATTTCTGTCAGACTCAGTGCAATGAATTATGATGCAGTGTGAGGATGTTTGGAGTTTGTTTTGTGATGCATAGTCTTGACTTGACACACACCCACACACTCCCACCCCTCCCACACACACACAGTCCATGCACACATACACACACAACCCTGGTTAATTAAATGTATTTCAGGAGCAAGTGAGTAAACAAATGTTAGCCTAATGCCATTACAAACCAACTACCGGTATGTGTAATGGCAGATAGGACGGCAGTGTTTAGCTCGTAATCAAGGACAACAACAAAAGACGAGATGTGTCGATGAATTGGGTCGTGAATTGAACCGCCGTTCACAGGCAAATCTCATCTTTTCGCAAAAGATATCACAATCAAACTCTTCACACACTAATTATCTTGTCCATGATCATTGCAGAATCACACATTTAGCAATACAAATGGTTGAATTTTAAGGTAATTTCAAACTTACCCACCCGGTCCGGTGAATAGAGTCGCCTACACAGGACAAGTGTGATTCCCAGGAGCGTCTAGACCGATTCGTGACGTCAGGGTACGCCGGGTACCAGATCGGACCAGACGTCCCTTGTGGCGGGCATAATACTTATATTGAGGGGGAAATTTGCCATCTGTATAGAAGGGGCGAGACTAAACTCTAAAAATATCAACTTTATACTTAAATAAGAGGCAAAATATTGCCATTTTATAACATAACAAACTAAATATTTTTTATAACATATCTTAGATCGAAAATGATTGTATAATCTTACTGTTTTATGTTAACATTTGTGTCCCTCACTCGATTTCCTAAAAATGAACGCTCCTCGCAGTTCCGTAAACCACAAAGTGCCTTTCAATGATATTCGACGTACGAGAGCAAAGGCTGAAGAGCCAAAAAATAATTAAACACACCTCCGAGAAATTTTATGCATGTTGTTTAATCCCGGGTTGTTGAATCATCCCCGCCGGATACCAACGAGAAAAATGTGTATTTTATGTTGTATTGTTGATTAATGTTACATAGATGGGTATTGGGAAACAAAATCGGCTTGATTGCCACATTGACAAACTTAGACATCTTTTTAATTTAGCAAAATTCACATAAAACAAATAAGCATAATATCATAATATCGGCATTTTGGAATAAGGAGCGCAATTCGGGTGCAATATTGCATCCATTTGTTTATTTGGTTTTCATCCCTTCTCAGTATTTCAAAATTTGTCTTAAATATCTTATTTAGCATAAGAAGTTCATCATCATATGGGATAAAATATTTCTTTATTCATCACTTAAATACCTGGTATGTGAATCCAAACGTGCAACTATAATTTTTAAAGTATAAGGCCCTATCACGTACAGAGACTGAAATTATCTCTTACTGCATGGCACAAATCTTCATTTTCAGATGATGCATAATATCAATAAACATAAATTTGCATACTTCACTTGTTTGACAATTATAGCTAGACTATATGAGAGTAGGCGTGATTCTATATGTGGAGCTTTGGGGACTGAAGCCCCCCCCCCCCCCCAAAAAAAAAAAAAAAAAAAAAAAAAAAAGATAATATAATATAATAATAAATGAATAAATCAAAATAAATAAATAAATAAAATAGATAAATAAATAAATAGATAAATTATAAAAAAATCGACCACACAGAAAAACAAAGATACATAAAATAATGTACTACGTAGGTCATATATGCGTATGCAATACAGTATCCTATTCATGCCGTCAAGAGCTCTAAAATTAAATCTTTTACTATTCAAATTCGAGCATTTTCTCGCTCGGTCGCTACACTCCCCCACGTCAAATAACATCTACATGCAGAATACATTAATGCTCTATTCAAATGTGAGTTTTTAGCGAGTGAATAATACCGTGCAACGCAACAGAATGCCTGGCTGCTTCTTTTTTCCAAATTACTTCACCCAACACGAAAAATAATGCCGTAAAATTCAAATTTTAACTCTAGATTTGTCTATTTTTTTCAAAAACGATTATTTTTTTTTTCATTCTTTATGATAATTTTTTTTTTTTAAATGGTTCGATATATTCTTCCTTACCAAGACTTAAGTTATTCTAAACAATATAGTTTACAGTGTAGGGATGTCGATCAATTTTTCGGATAGGCCTATCCAAAATTTTTGGCACGGTCTCCGCGCCAAATTTCAACACAGAATATTTGCAAATGAAGAGCGTCCATGCAAGAGTTGGCAATTTTTTGAGTAAAATAATATTTCAATGTCATCTCAATGGTTTTATGGTGCTTTCCGATGCCTTTTGCATTGGATACTATAAATTTTGAATGTTTTCAAAATTATTGAGGAGCAAATCGATGTTTTTGTCCCCCAATATTTTCATGGGACGATCGCCCTTCCCTCCACGGGATTGTACAGGGCAACAGCGGATCTAGCTTTTTTCCAAGGAGGGGGTTGACCGAGAAATTTGACAAGCAAAAAAAAAAGTTTCACTACCAAACGAAGGTCATTTCGGTACCGAATTTTTTTTTCAAGCAAGAAGAAAAAAAAAGGTTCACTATAAAATGAAGGCAATTTGCATAGTTCCCGAAAAAATTGAAAAGCACAAAAAGGATTGGCTCCAAAATGTAGGTCATCACTTTTTTTTAACTTTGCAGCCCAGGGGGAGAGGTAAAAATGGCAGAGGTAAAATGGCAAAGGTAAAAATGGCAAAGGTAAAAATGGCAGAGGTAATAATGGCAGAGGTAAAGATGGCAGAGGTAAAGATGGCAATAGTAAAAATGGCAGAGGTAAAAATAATATGAAAAACATTTAGTGCCAGGGGCGGGTGACTAGATGTTTGGTCAGATCCCTGGCATGGACATTATGTTGCCCTCGATAGGCCATTTCCATTATAATGAATCGACCAACGTGGAAAATTTATCAAGCTCCCAGAAGCCCCTCAAAATTTTAGTCTATATAGAACTGGAAAAAGAAATCGAAGTTTGTACAGGAGACTATGGGAGAAAGACCCCCCCCCCTAGACGGAGCAAAAATCTTAAATCGCCAACAAAGACTTACGCAGATGGAGACGATACCCCCCACCCCCCCCCTCTCTCTCCGATTTTCACCCACACTTATCAGCGGCACCTAAAAGACAAAAAGAGGGTGAGCATGTCAAAAAGGGGAAAGACAAGAAGACGACGGTGGAGAGGACCGCATTTTAAACAACCAATGAAAATTCCAATTTTTTTTAAAGATTTTAAACACTAGTCTAAAACGTTTATACAATTATTTTAAGGTTCATATAGTAAACAGCGTTGTTTACAAATTTAAACAGTGTTTTTACTGTGTAAAAAATCAACTCGCGCTTCGATACAAACAAACTCTCGCAGATACAAAAAGTCATTAATCAGGATTAATGATTTAGCTCTCGCATTATTGTTTGCGCTAATTCAAACAGTGCTTGAAAATGTCCCATATGTAGTAATATAGGCCAAATGATCCTGTCCATGAAATATAAGAGTGCTTGAAATTTACCTTTAAAGGAAACTAACAACAAAATATCAGATTTGTGTATCTTTTTTTTAAAGGTCGCTCGATTTGCTCGCTCTCAAAATCGGTAAATTACACTGGTAAGATCTGCGCATGTGTATGGCATATGATCCTTCTTCCTTGACGCGTTGCAGATAGACTTATATTATATCACAAAATCTACTCTCATAATTTCATATTATAATTTCATATTATATATTTAGATCTCATGATACAGAGCGCGAACTTACTTTTTTTTTTTGGGGGGGGGCGATTTAGACACAAAATTCGGGGCATTTTTTTCAATCATGAAAATGATGCTTATCTAACTAAACAGTTCATCATGATACAAATACAAAGTAAGAGCTGAAAGTACATGATTTACTGACCTGAAAAAAATAAATTCCGGCAAGCACGAGTATACTTTCTCAATAATTAAGAATGCGAGGGAGTAGGCCTAGCTCGAACTGATGAAATTATAATCAGCACTTTTTTGTCACCATGAACAGGATGCGTATATCTAGCTAAAACATCATGAAAACTTGAATCACGAGCAGAATAATTTGTGTATATTGACTTGAAAACCATATTTTAAGCCGCATGATCGTTATTCACTCGATAGGCAATGCGAGCGCGAAGCTGAGGGCGTATAGGCCTTCTCATTTTTTTTTTTTTTTTTTGGGGGGGGGGGATTTCGACAGACGGGACATTCCTAACGTTTTTGTATTCATGAACATGATGCTGATTCAACAAAACAATATCAATAATAATAAAGTGCGAGCCTAAAATACTTAATTTACATACCTGAAAAGGAGTATACTAATTTCAGTATTTTATTAACGCGAGGGAATAGCGCCAGGCCACCAGCTGAATAATTGACATTCAATACTTTTTGTGTAAAAATGAACAGGATGAGTATTTAACTGAACATTATTGATCACGAATGCTTAGTGTGTGATCATGATATTTAATATACTGACTTGGTAAGGAGACCCTTTCCCCTATGTTTGCATTTCCCCTTCCTTTTCTCACCCTTATGTTATTCTCTGGTACCACCAATAAGGGGATGGGGCAGGGGCGGAAATCTCTCCCAAAAGGTAGGGGGGACAAGGGGCTGGAAAATTTGACAAGCAAAAAAAAAAAAGGTCATCACCCCAGATGTAAGGTCATTTCAACCAAAATAATGTTTTATTTCGATTTTGAATGATGTATTTCTTTCCATCATAAAAGACCAAAAATAGTAGGGGGACATTTTATATTGTGTCCATTGGCGGCGGAAGCCAAAAATTTTAGGGGGGGACCACAAAAAAAATTTGACAAGCAAAAAAAAAAAAAAAGGTTATCGACCAAAAATTTTAGGGGGGACGCAGGAAAAAAAATTGACAAGCAAAAAAAAAAAAGGTTATCAACAAAAAAATTAGGGGGGACCGTCCCCCACCTAAAATTTAGGGGGTACCCCCCGTCCCCCCCGCTTCCGCCGCCTATGATTGTGTCCCCCTACTATTTTGAGTAGGGGGACGTGTCCCCCTGGGATTTCCGCCCATGGGGTGGGGGCGGCTGCTTCGCCTCCTTGATTATCCCTAATATCGTAATGAGAATAGCTGGGTCTCTCTTTGTTCTCTCTTCTTTGTATAAAACACCTTCTGAAACATTGATTGGACATTTCATGATCATTCTACACCCCCCCTTTTTTTTTAGAACGGCATACTCATTAAATCTGTAAGTCCGAACGTGCCCTTTTTATGAAATAAATACGATAACCTACTCCGAGACAGGATGTCAAATTGGTTAATATCCAATACAAATTTTCATATAGAATTAGTTCATGAAAAATGACAAAATGCTCACCACAATAAATCTTAATTCACCCAAATCTTTACCCAAGATCCTAATTTGTCAATACTCCACATCAACAAGTCAAGCTAACAGTATAACCCAAACTAAAAGTATCAAAACCTTTAACTAACTATCAATAAATTTGTCAAATATTTAAATAGTCTAAACATTGACAGTACAATGCCTGTACACTACCTGTGCACCTGCCATGTTCCTCTTTTCATTTTCAGTTTTATTAGCACCTCCCTCCCCTCCCTCTTTCCTTTGCCTCCTTTTTTATCCTTATCATAACTTTATAGTTACTTTTTTTTTAATTTATCATTCTTATCATTGTTATTATTATTTAAATTACTTTCTCTTCCTTATGTATTATAGTCGCTTATTTGCTTTATTACGCTATTTTGTAGATTACTTGTTGTAAGCTCGACTCCGTCTCCATTATTGTATAAAGCTTTAGTTGATATTGAAACTAAGTTTATAGGGACTTGCCTTTTATACAAGCAGTTAATTCATCTTCTATATTTGTTATGAAATGTCATTGAACTGTCTGCATTATTTTGAATACGTACTATTACTTCGATTATATTTTGAATAATTCTAAATCTAAATCCAAATCTAAATCTTCAGACTTTCTTCATTAATCGAAATATCACTTTCCTTCTATTATCTGTCGGATCTGTTGGTTGTTAAAATTCATTGCAGACGTCATTCTTGTTTAAAATCCTTTTAGGAGGGGCCATGATCATTATGAAATGAATTTATATTGAATTAACATTTTCTTTTGCTGTGATTTTTTTTTTTTCATTAACTATAATGAATTGTTTTTTATGATAAAATACTAAAAGTAACTCATGAAACAAGGCAAAAATGAATACTATCCTTTTTCTTACTTTCTCTTTTTTTTTTCTTTCTTTCTCTCTCCCCATCCCTCCCACTCTCTCTCTCTCTTTCTTTCTTTTTTTCTCGCTTCCTTCATTTCTTTCTTACTTGTTTCTTCCCAAACGTTTTTTTTTGCGTTTAGAGCTCTCGAGGACGGATCTCAATGCTGCCCTCTACGCTCATATACAGTATAATGCAATCCCAAGAAACATTTCCACGGAATTCAAGAGTGATTTTTTGCTTCATAGCAATAACGGATGGTCCAATTAATTCGCAGATTGCCTTGAACTAATTTTGTCTATTTATTTGGAATTAATTGTCCCATAAATATAGTTGCTTGGTCTTTTAAGCCAATCCAATGGCAGACCCATGATTTCATGAAGAGGAGGGGGGGGGGGGATCCCGGGTGGGGATTTCCATTTTTTTTGCAGCAAGAAAAGAAGATTTCACATGCTCCCCCCACAAATGAGTGCATAAATATCATTGATCAATGGGATGGGGGACCGAGCCCCTGTCCTGTATTCCCAGTGGGCAGGGGCGTAGACAACGGGGGGGATGAGGGGGATGCATCCCCCCCACCTCACAAGGTGGGGGGGGGGGGGGATGGCATGTACAATCATCCCCCCAGGTTTTGGGGAATGATAATAATAGTAATAATAATAATGATAACAATTATAATATTAATAATAATAATAATTATGATGATGATAATAATAATCCTCATCACTATTGTAATTGTGTTTATTGTTATTAGCCGCATTCACACGTTGAAAGCCAATTCAGACGGTAAAAAAAAGACAATCTTACAAGTATTTACTGGGCAGGAACGAAAAGAGGCGCAAGATATTTGGTTTCTAAGACACAAATTTGCAAGACTACAAAAGTAAAACTGACTAAGAGACCGATATGTTTGTTTGTTGAGCCATGAATGCTCCTTAAGTAAGTTTACCAACTTACCGCATGTCTCTATTATCTGATTAGCAACTGTTAATCAAGCTGTTTTTGGTATGGGAATGAAGCAACAACTTTTTTCTTTTCATCGAGACTACTTTTCAGGCACGAACCGAGTACTAGCAATACCTTCTCATATATGATATGTATTATATTTATTTATTAGTTTATATCAGATTATATTACAGGTATATATGATATTTATACATATATATATACATTATATGCATTTATTTATTCATTTATTTATATATTTATATACACGTTATTTTCTCAAGTCGGTTTTTATTGAAATACATGTGTGGTCTGGCCCACTCGTGTTATAGGCATTATACATTGTGTGCAAAATGCATCAGCGCAATCTAAAACAGAATAGAAAATGAATGTGATACAACAGTATACATAATAATTCGTGACAGAGAGTACCATACTACTATCTTTATAACAAGTATTATTCAAACAAACATATATAATTATGTATAATCATGAATTGTTCAACTTCATGCTCCCACTATATGACTATTGTTACACTAATACTGATATCAGGACTGACTGGTATACATTAGTTTGTTGTTAAGCTTGCAGCAGCTACATCTTTTCTGTATTGTTAACTATTTATTTATTTTTTTTTTATTTAAGATGCACTTTTTGTATTCTTGCCCCCCCCCCCCAATCAAAATATCTTCACTTGAAGGGGAAGTTCACTCTGACCCCAAAAAATGTAGAAATACCAGAAAAAATAATAAATCATATTGAGAAAGGTTAGAGGGAAATCCATCAAAATAAAAAATAAAAAAAAGATTTGTTTTCATTTGTGACATCATAATGCGAGCATCTTTCCATGTACAGTATCATGAATTTTAAAAAATCAGTGAAATATGATTTTCTCCCCAAAAATGAAGATTTGTGTTGTACCTTCAGTATATCAACAGACAAATTATTTCACACCCACTCATGAAAGTGGAAATTTTGAAGTCATAATGAACCATTAAAAAGTTGAAATTTATGCATTAAAAAAATTACATAACATATGGGGCAGCTGCTTATGATGTTGCAAATCACAAATTTTAAATCCTAATAACTTTATTAATCTTTGATGAATTTTCCTCAAATCTTCACCAATATTTGTTTTCATTATTTTTTCTGCTATTTTTACGACAAAAGTTTTGTCAGGGTCCACTTCCCCTTTAATATTTACTATACTCTGTAAGAATACTCAAAAGACACATGATGTTATTTTGTTTCAGCAAAAATTTTATTAGCATTAATGCAAAATTAGGCATTGAGTTTATTACATGCAGAATATCTACGAGAATCAATATTCCGTGATTATAATTCAAGGAAATTGTTGTTTTTGACAATATCGATTGAATACAGAATTAATCTCTATTTTTTTACACATGAAATAACAAGAATAATAGTACACTCATGTAGGATGCTTTAAAATAAATGTGAGTTGTGGGAATGATCTCAAACAATGTTTGAAGAGAGTCCAATAAAATGGCCACCCTAGTGTTTGTATGTTTAAATGAATAAATAAATATATAGGGTGCCAAATTATTCTTGAAGAAAATGTGCAATTGCTACAGGAATATAATTTGCATAATTTCCTTTGTATGCATTTGCATTAATTGCATACTTTAACTTTTTGTCATATATGACCAATTAAAATCTTGGGACGAACCGGCTTTGAAGCTGACAATGATAACACCTTCCTAAATGACCTATTTTCAGCAAAAAAGAAAAAAAAAACAGCAGCATCTTGTTTACCATGTATTCATTACAACTATGAACAATGCAAATCATAAAAAACTCATTACATCCATTATATGCTGAGAAAATTATGACAGAACTTTGGTTTACTCGGTCGAGGATGAATATTATTGGAAAATAGCTTATATAGGGATAATACATGTAAAGTACATACACCTTAATGTGCGTGTATCCCCATTTCAATATAAATGGGCACAACATTTTCCGCATGTCATAGGCATGTACTTTGTAGTCATATCCATCGTACAAATAATCTGTGCGGTTGAATGGTTGGAAATGTGTCATGTGATTAAAGACAATTCCCACAAGGCTAATGCGAAAGGCGTCAATCATTGATATGCCTACTATTCATGTGAAACTATTCATGACATCACATACACGGTGCACGTTAAAAGATAAAGCAAACATCAGCATGCATCAATTATTTTAAATGATTACGAACTGATGTACATTGGGAACACACTAGCCTGCAGTATGCAGTTTTAGGAATTTGATTTAGGATCTCTCGAATTCAGATTCTAATGTTTATGAAATCTTTACTAAATACAGGTATATACGACTGTTGGAATGACTGTTTGAATCAGCACCCTCAGTGAAATGCATCTAACCATTTTCCTTCGGGGCTGTGCACCTTCAGCGACAATAGTCCCACTCATGTCACTTCAGGTACGGTATAAGTCAGTTCCTCTCTCAGCCGTACATACTCAGAGATGCCAACCTAAAGGGATGGTTGTCAGGAATATTTACCATATTTGTCAGGAACAAATGGGAGTTTCTCAGGAACATCCCGCGAAGTAGCATCGTTTATACGCTCAACCACCCAATCGCCATTGACATTGTGCATGCATGAACCGCGGCTTGCACTCCGCTGTGTATTCAGCAGCAGCGCGCGGAGGCGCTTGCAATAGAAATCTCAGTAGAGAAACTCCCGTTGGTTTACCGTTGGCCACACACACGCTGCATGCACGATACATGTATACACAATACACGCATTTACATGCACAATACACGCATATATACACATGCACAGCAAAGCAATACACATGTATTGTAGTTGTTTTTTCCGTAACCTTTTTATTGTTGCCGTAACACCGTAATTGGAGGAATAAAATCGGAACAAATACGGCGAATCCGTAACGGTTGGCATCTCTGCATACTGGCCTGTATTCAGAAGTCCACTCTACCAAGGTCCAACTCTGCGCTATAACTACATGTATGGCAAGCCAAAATTGTCAAAATTCTGTTTACAATTTACATGTAGTTTACTGGAAGATACACTATTTGGGAGATGTAAACGATTGCATCTGGATCTAAACATACTGAACTACATTTTTATAAACAAAGAACATAACAAAAGCATTTCATTTTTTTACAAGGACATAATTATGTTTGTCCATATTTCCATTATTTTCAGGAAGATGAACACTATTGCATCTGGATCTAAACCTACCTAATTAAATTTTCATGAACAAGGAACATGACAAAAACAGCTTTTTTTTACAAGGACATAATTACATTTATGTTTGTCCATATTTCCAATCTTAAGTTTATACACAAGGCTACAAAGTACTGACAAAAGAATTTAAAAATAAATAATAAATCCAGCTCGTTTAGAAATCCCATGCTACAAAAGATTATCATATAAGTCCTGTAATTTTCAATAAATTCTAGAGAAAAGGCAGTGCACGACTATCCCTACTGCAATAATAATTGCATACAAAAAGCAATAACCCATACACAGAGAAATGCAGAGGGAGAAAAAGAGAGAGAAAGAGAGAGAGAGAGAAATAAAGAAAAACAAAGAACGAAGGGGGAAGAGCAGAAATAATAATATACAACATTTACGCATTTACGCGTAATACAAATGTTTCTGAGCGCTGCATACTATTACCCCGGCTTTGGTTTGCTGTGGTGGGATTTGAACCCCGGACCTTGTGGTTCAAAGTCCGAAGACTTATCCACTGAGCACCAGCAACTCTCTCTAGATATTATAAGAGCATAAGGTCTTAGACATTTTAATTGAACAAACTGAATTAAGTAATAAATAAATGGATAAATAAAGACAATTGACTGACTGGCATACATAAATATAGCAACTTTTACTGGGGAAAACAAAGCAAGAAAAAAGGCCCTTTTGTAGTATTAGTATACCTGAGCCATCAAAGCTCTCAGTTTGTATCAAATTCAATGCAACAAACCCAAAAGACACCACTTGGTAATAACATTTAATCCTAACAACTTTCTAAAAATATATCATGATCAATAACACATTAAAATCATGATTCTACTTTAGTTATCATCATCATCATCATCATCAAACTACTCCTACAGTTCAACTACTTTCAATATGAAATTTCATAAATCTTACGAGCAGCAAAATTTGTATATCTCTTATGTAACATTCACATAAATTTTGACAGATTGGTTAGTTACAGAGAAAACATACAGTGCAATTCAGAGCAGAGCAAGAAAACAAATCAGTTGTCAAGTCATGTTGATAAATAAAGGGCTCAAAACAACAAAACGCAAATTTATCCTATCAACTTGTGATGGCAGCACTAAAAACTATTCATCTTCAATTATGGTGAATATAAAGAATACAACATTTCCCCTCTGTCTATTCTTCATCCTATAAAAAAGGCAATATTTACAAATTTGTATTTGTGTTTCGTAACATTGCATTATGTTGATGAATACACGAGTTCTATAGAGTGTTCATTAAAAACAACACCCGGCATTCATGGTTGTAAAAGGTATTTTCTTGTTTCTTGGCTTGATCGTAAAGATAGGTAAGTTACCAGTGGATAGTAAATTTACCTTAACCCCAAAAGGAATGGGCTATTTAAGATGTATAGAGGACGGGGCGGGGGGGGGGGGGGGGTTGGGGGCATAATGGCCCCCTTCTGATCTCGGCCGCTGTTCTCGCGATCGCGCCGAAATTTGGCACGCACATTCGTTACCACGTCATTATTCTCGACCGTTCAATGATACTTGATTACTATAATGGCTAAGTTTCATGAACTAGATCTTCAACTTTCAAAGTTATGATGGCAATTCAGCAAATACCTCCAACATAGCCAAAGTTAGTTGACCCTTAAATGACCTTTGACCTCAGTCATGTGACCTGAAACTTGCACAAGATGTTTGCTGATACTTGATTGCTCTTATATCCAAGTTTCATTAACGAGATCTATATGATGACATTTCATTCCCCCGACATGGTCTAAGTTCATTGACCCTAAATGACCTTTGACCTTGGTCATGTGACATCAGACTCTGGCAGGATGTTCAATAATAGTTGATAACCATTATCTCCAAGTTTCATGAACTAGGCCCATATACTTTCTAAGTTATGATAAAATTTAAAAACTTAACCTTTGGTTAAGATTTGATGTTGACGGAAAAGCGGCGCCTATAGTCTCGCTCTGCTATGCAGGCGAGACAAAAAATGCAAAAGCCAAATTTTTTCTTATGTATTTCTTTGTTTTTTCATCTTTTTGTTTTCATTTTTTTTTTCAATGAAAATTATTATAGACCATGTAACAACTAAAATAATTCCTAAATTAATTAAGCAGACCAATGAAAAATAATCACCTTTTAGTATAAAAATGAGCGATTTCGGCATGACATTGTCTCATAAAAAGTCACGTGGCGTCGGGACACTATAGCCTACCCGTACATCGCGAATTTGGTCTCAAAAGTTGTGCAAGACTTCAAAGAAAATAGTCATAAAATTTTGTAAATTTATAATTCATCATTTTCATGTAAATTTATAATTCATCATTTTCATTGTAAATGAAGAGTAAATATTGTGGGCCTAGCTGCTATTTTGGTAACTTTGCCATCTTATGGGAGCCATTGGTAACAGCCAATCAACATCAAGGATTGTATGAAAGTTAGGCAAAATTACAATAGTATCTTTAATTCATTTTGACCCAGGTACGGTATTCTTTTAACCATTTCAAACTCTGCAGGTTAGTGATGTTTGGCTTAATAGGGAGGTTTTGCTCAGTGACGTACAGAGAAAATATATTGTCAAATGCCCATTATGACAAAGAACAACAAAGCAGTCTTCGTCGAAAAAACAGCCAATTTGCAATTTTTTGGTCAGCTCTGAAACTCAAGATGATACTGCTGTTCTGGGGGGCATTTCATCAACATTTTTGTCAGACTAGTTGTCAGATCGGACAACTTTCCTTGATTTTGATTGGCTGAGAAGCACCGTTACTATGATAACTGTCAGACAAGATACCACTTGTCGGATAAAAGTCTGACAAAGTCCTTTTCATTAAAAACCATCCCCTGGTTCACCAATTTTCAACAAAGACCTCCCAGCTGTTCTTTGTCATTCGACGGGCATTATCAATACATTTACTCTGTTCATAAAATCTCTCTAGGCTGTTACGTGAAAACTCCCGAACATCTACTGACGCAGACCACTCTCCACACACATGCAACACACACACACACACAAAAAGAAATAAAGAGAAAAACAAATCTAAACATGCTAAGCTACCGCTCTAAAGGATAGCCTAACCATTTTTTTATGCTTGATGTATTATATTATATTTTATGGTTGAAGTAAATATCACTAAATCCTTAAAGTGGCAATTAACTTAAAACTGCTGCTTTTCAAATTACAATTACTGTTTTTTTTTTTGCTGCTTCTAATCAGCTGTAAACACACATCTATTTCAATAATGGTGATGTTTTCCCTTTCCTTGACAACACATCCAAAATTTCAATTTACCACAACTCAAATGCCAGCACCATGCATGCAAATAATTGTGAGTATAATTCACAATGCCTTGCCAATCGCTCTGACATAAATAGTCAGTCCCATAAATGCATTTCTGCGTGAGTATCCTTCACAGTGCCTGGCCACATGCTCCACTCCACATGCAGTTGCTTTAGTAGAGTAGAATTCTTTTTTCCACAGGTTTTCTACAGATAGGGCACTCGGACATCCGGTCACCACATAGCTGGCAAGTACCATGGCCACAGAGGAAGATCATGTTCTTGATGCGATCCAAGCACACGGGACAAACGGTCTGAATAAAGAGAGAGAAAATTGAAAAAAGAGAATATGATGACAATTAATATTTAGCTGTTATATAGCACATTTTAATCCCCAAAATTCATAAATAAGGAAAATTACACAAAATGCATTGCATAAGAAAGAGGTTTTAACCAAGAAATAATCCTACATAATCCTACAAGGGTCGCATTAAAATCCATTTAAAAACAGCTTTTCAGTAATAAACATTATGATTGTTTAATAGACACACTTTAATATCAATTCTCAAGTTAATTTCATTGAAAATGGCTTAGTAAACATATTTACCAACTCATGTAGGATTTTTGACATAATTGGCATCTGGATTCATTCATTGCAGTCATGCCTTACTTTGGCGAAAGTCAAAATTTGCATCACTGCAAAGAATTCCTCCTGATTATCCAAGCGTGAAGACATACATGTACCACATAAATATGGTATAAAATCATTTGGGGGAAGATACTCTTTCAAGCCGAATATAATAATTATCCGTCCATGACATATTTTTTCCTTAAATTGGGGATTTGTGAGGTGTCCATTTTTTTTTTACTCACATGGGTAAATCGCTATAGTCAGTGGAATTGAAGGCCCTTTGGGCATAAAGCAAATGACTACAAATTTGCAATTACATCAAGTTCAAGTTTAATTAAAAACAAGAAAAATAGACAAATGAAGGTCAATAATCAGATGAAACATATTTAAAAAAATGCTTATATAAGATTTTATACATGTACATGTACATACTATATTCTGATGATCATAATAATGGTCTTTATTGATACATCAAAAAACATTTGTTGCAGCCAAAGGCTGAATTGCAAATGCTTGTACAAGGTAAAAAATATGCAAAAGTGCAAACAAACAAAATATATATGGATTAAAAAATATATATGAAGCAGGGTTCTCCATTCGACCTTGAAAAGTGAAAAAAATTGCACTTGGGACCCAAATATCAACCTCACATTGATTGTAAATTTCTTGAAACTAAGTTTGATTGTAAATTTCTTGAAACCCCTCCAAAAGACTGATCTTCATATGTTACCTGTTCTTTGATGTCCTGTAGCTGCTGCTTGAGCTTGGTGACCTCCAGGTTAGTATTGTTCATCTTGACCGGCTTCTGACTCGACGACATCGCAATGTTAGCACCCCCGGTGCTTGGATTGGTGTTGGTGTTAGTGTTGGCGGTAGTGTTGCTAGCTGCAACGTTGGATGGCGGAGAAGGTGCTGTAGGTGACGACGGCGGTGCTAAAGGTGGAGAAGAAAATTGGAGAAGGAATATTCAGAAGGAATACCAGTAAGGATTGGTACAAGTCGGCTAGTAGCTTGCAACACAACAGTTTGTAATCAATTGTTGCAAGCACATTTTTTCTCTTCAAAACATTAACAAGCAACTACACAGAAATGGCTCTTCGAATTGAGAGTATCCGCGAGAATGAGCAAGTTTTGTACACAAGGAGCCTGCTGCATAAAAATCTGGCCACAAAAAAACTCTGGAAAATAAACAAAAAATTTGGCAAACAAAATGTTGCCTTTGATTTGACAGTTTTTCTTTTATGCAACAGGCCAAAGAAAACTTTTTCTGTTACCCGAAGAATTGCATACCCTGTACAAATCAGGAAAAAATGGAATAAGAGAAAGATCTACGAAAGACACAGACGAGTAGGATAACATAGGGTATTTTCTCCACAATTCACAAGTTCTTTAGTATTAACTTTACTTTCACAGATAAGAAGTGGATGAGAAAGAACATATTTCTCCCTGAAGTCTATATCAGAGAGAGGGTAGTATGATCAAATTAAGCAAACACTGAAAAAGCTGTGAGGTTTAGTGTATTTTTTACACCAAAGAAAAATGATTTAACCGTTGATGAGAGAGAAGAGTTAAACCAGTTGTCATACGATGATACAAACGTAGGAGAGTGATGTTTCGACTGCTACTGCTAGTCTTTGTCAGGGAATGAGCATAGACTCTGCTGTGCGTGTTATATACATGTAACGACGACGCAAGGCTGGTGACAACTGGTTTAACTCTTCACTCTCATCCATCGCCACGATGAACATCATCAATCAAAACATCACACAAATTTCATTGATATTATCATCATGATAATTGTTATCACCATAAAACCACAAAATTACCACCATAATATTAATAATAGGCTTTTATATAGCGCCATCTATCTAGAAATATTCTATTCGAAGGTGCATTGTTTATTATCATTATTACCCCGGCTTTAGCTTGAGCTGCCTTTCAGCGCTCAGTGCATTCAAGGAATTAATCCTGCCGGGTACCCGTTCACCTCACCTGGGTTGAGTGCAGCACAATGAGGATAAATTCTTGCTGAAGGAAATTACGCCATGGCTGGAATTCAAACCCACGACCATCTGTTTCAAGGTCAGAAGACTAATCCACTGGGCCACAACGCTCCACCATCACCCCAAAATCAACACCATCACCTTCACCAACAACACTGTCAACATTGTCGTCGTCATCATCATCATTACCATCATGATCACCATCATGATCACCATCATGATCACCATCATCATCCTCATCACCATCACCATCATCGTCATCATCGTCACAATCATCATCATCACCATCACCGTCGCCATCATCATCATCACCTCCATCATCATCATCATCATCATCATCATCATCATCATCATCATCATCATCATCATCATCACCATCACCATCACCAATACCACCATCATCATCATTACTATTATAGCTAAGTTTCTTGACATTTTACCCTTTCCTCCACAGCAAACCACAAACGGGACAGTCTTCTCAATATCTGCGCGACACTGGACACACTTCTTCATCAGACTTCCGCAACCTGGGAATGAAGGAAAAATAACCTCAAAAGTAACACATAAATGTTTATCAACAAACTAAATGAGAACAATCAATATCACTTTCACTGAAAAATTTACTCAAAGACATTTACAAATCCATGTAAATTGCAATCACATAAATTTGTTAAAGTAACAAGTTTTGTGAAACAGGCCCCTGGTCAGAACCCTCCACTGCTAAATGAAAATACCACGACCACCCACCAAGCAAAAATTTCCCAATTACAAAGGAAACATTTTTCAATGTTTATGCCCTGTAAACTGACAAGTTCTTGTCCTCCTGTACCCCATGGCAGAATGTTGAGCAATAGAATTCACCTTAAAAAAAACCCTGGTCCCCACCCCCTCCCACCCCCAATTTCAGGTTTTAATTGAATAATGGATGTGTTCATACCATCACAAGCACACATGTGACTGCACGGGTGGAATAAGACAGAAGCCATCTTGTCTGAACATACCACACACTCCTCAATCTAGTGGAAGGAAAGGGATAGAGAAGGAAAAAACAACAACATGTGTCAGGAATACTCAAAATAATGACCCGCCAACTTACTGAACCAAAAATTATTAATCTCAAGTAAAAAAACAGAACCCCCTCCATATTATCATCTTTTCTTTTGGTCTCTCACAAATCTTGAGACCTAATTTGCGGATCCAAAGTCCAGCAACATTTCTCAAGTGCACGTCAAACCCCCAGTTGCTCAAAAATGAGATTTAATGCAAAAATACAAATGTGACATTGGATTCACCTGTATGTGGTATGGGTTACGGCAGTCTGTGGACCACGGTTATATGTTTATCTTTGTCTTCATCCAGCTGCATCCAGTGAAGTACATGTTTAATTTGATTTGTTTTATATATTATACAATAATAACAATAAAATATGTTTCTCGCAATAATTCATAAAAGTATAATTTTGTATTCTTGAATGCTAGCCAAATGGCAAAAGGTGGTGGGGTACAAACCTTGGTCCTGGACTGGACCGGTTCTTTGCAGATCAGGCACTTCTTGACCCTCGGTGAGCAGAGTGAGCAGGTGGCAATGTGTCCACACGGACCAAACAACGTATCCCGTTTCATGTCTGAACACACCATGCATTCCTCCAACGATTCCTGTTCGCCGCAGTCTGTACCATCCATTAACAGGTTGGATTGGCTAAACCAATAAAGTGGATGAATTTATAGAATGAATTAAATATATCGCCTTTGTAATCCTCCTTTTTCAGTATAAATACATGTAAAACAATGGTTAGTGCAGTAATGACAATGAAACACACTTAATTGGGTTTCTGTTAAAAGACAGACCTTTTGTAAGGTGCCACTTAAGGGGGTCAAAACGGGAAGAAGGAACAATGAGAAGAGGATCCCCATTCCACAGAGGGCAAGACCCACCGTCTGGAAGACCGCTGAAAGACCATGAAACTTGCTTGATCTTTCAAAGGTCTTTCGATGAACTTTCAAAGATCTCGGAGGTCTTTCTTAATTCCTGATTGATCTTTTCAGTGGTGACCTTCGTGGTCTCCATGATCTCCACAACTTTTTGAAATGGTTCAAAACAGTCTTTCAGCAGTCTTTCAGCGCTCTGTTGATGAACTTTCAAAGTTCTTATTAGTCTATCCATGATGTTTTGACAGTCTCACAAGATTTTTGCAGAGATCACTGAAAGACTCGTGAGATATCATTAAGAGATCATTGAAAGATCAGGAAAAGTCCATGGAAAGAATTATGAAAGATCACTTGTTGCATAAAAGATCTCTGAAAGACCATTGAAAGATCTTTAAAGGACTAGTCTAAGCCCATTAAGACAAGGAGTATTAATAAGTCTTTCAGAGTTCTTTGAGGGGCTCTTTTGGAGCCATTCCAAAGAGATTTTAAATTTCAGTGATCTTGGATACTGCTGTAAGACCTTGCCAATGTTTGGTGTTTCAAAGGTCTCTCAAAGGTCTCCCTTCTGTGGAATGGGGGCCTGTGCTTCTCCTTATGCCATATATGCAACAGGAAATACAGGAATACCACTGTGGAAGATGCTGTGGGGGTAAAATAAGAAGAAGGAACAATAAGAGAAGAAGGAAAAGTCCTAACTCACCTGTGTTCAACCAATTCAACCAATGGGAAATACAAGAAAACCACTGTGGAGGATGCGGAGGGTGAAAAAAAGGAGCAAGAAAAGGGAGACTGGTCCTGTATCACTAACTCACATGTGGTTCTCCTTGTGACCTTTGGTCAATGGGAAATCATAGGAATACCGTTGCGGAAGATGCAGAGGGGTAAAATAAAAAGAAGGAACAAGGAGAAGAGGGAGAGGTCCTGTACTGCGATCTCACCTGTGCTTCTCCTTGTGACATTTGGCCAATGCCCTACAGAGGTTTGGATCCGGGCACAGGTCCATCGGGGACTGGCCCTTCTTGTTCTTGACGTTCAGGTCGGCTCCATTCGCCGCAAGGAAGCACGCAATGGATGCACTGCTCTTCTTGTCACCAGACTGAGTTCCTAGACCCATTAAGAGCTGATACAATCATTGGAAGGGGAAAAAATGAAAATGAAGAAAGTCTGGTTTACTGCATTAACCCAAAATTAAAAAGAACAACAACAGCAAGATAAAGAAGAAGAAAAACAACAATAAGATCAAGAAAAACAACAACAATAATTTCTGTATTTATGATTGTTTAGTGTTGGATTATTATTTCAAAGCTAGTAGATACGTCATGATGTGATGGGGGGGGGGGGGGAAGCTATTATGGAGGTTTGTTTGAAGTGACCAAGTCACATGTTTGACCAATATTTTAGCGGCTTGCAGTATCACTTTTACTCTAAAAATCTTCATTCAGTTAAAATTCTTATTCAATTATTGTTGGTTTGGGGTGGCTGGTCACATGTGCAAGCCAATGAAATTCATTTTGGTAGACTTGTTGTAGGTTTGATCTGGGAAGTCATATACATGGTATAAACCTACCTTGCCCACATCCTGCATGTCCTGTAGTTGCCTGAGTTGTGAGAGGGTGTGATGACGTAGCGCCTCATGGAGGGGTGTGTCTCCGTCCTTGTCCGGGAGATCGAGCTTAGACCCGGCTCGCACCAGCAGCTAAATATTCATGGTCATGGATGAAAGATATGAGACTGGATGAGCTAAGGTACTATATACATGTAGCTCAGTGGAATAAGAATAAGAATGGTAACGTGTCGAGGAAAATCTCCGGGGGGGGGGGGAGGGGGCTTCCCCTGGAATACTCATTGATGTATTTACTTTATTAGAGGTGACCTTTTCTTTCTTTATTCATTTTTTTTTTGCTTTTAAAATTATTCAGGGAGTAAGAATTCATCTGATTTGGAAGCTGATAACCTTTCTTTAGCTAGTAATATTTTTAAGATGACATTTTTAAAGACAATTTTGAAGTTGATAACCTGTGTCTTGCTTGTAGGATTTTCATGGAAGTGCAGTTGTATTCCCCAGCCAAATGTGCCCCTACAGTACATCTACAAAATAATGGATCCAGCTCTGAAATGTACATGTATGCACAATCGGAAACAACCATAATCTTTTAAGTTTGCAACTTATTAAACATTTATATCTTTCTCAATTGAGCTGGCATTACTATAGTGAATGTTGCACTCATCTCTGAACACAGGACTCCCTCTCTTGATGAATGTTAGTCAACTTTTTCATCCACAGTATAAAAGTACAGCAATGCACAAATAGTATTTTTTTGTGAATATACATGCAGATAATCATTTCTGCACCTGTATAATGATACAACTTTTAACATTATGTACCAACACATGAAGGCCTAAAATACAATTGTATTAAAAGAAATCGGGAAATACAGTGATGAAATTTGTATATATATATTTAGAAATTCAGAATATAATTCATCAGACTTGTTTGGCAAAAAAAAAAGAAATGCAATTTAAACAAATAAAATAAGTTTATTTGAAATTCCAATTTGTATTGAACCTGTAACAATTCATTGGGGGCCTTTAACAATATCTGTAGCCACTTTTTTACATTCCAGGGCAGAGCAAGACATAAATGTAAATATTTTTTAGGGGGCTATTCACAATGAGGCGATTTCTATATTTTGAGGGACATTTCTTTCATTCTAATTTTTGTCTGCAGTGATTAATTATACTGTCAAAGAAATCTCCTAATTCTGCCATATTTAGAATGTTAATTTCTAAATGCTCCTGAGTATTGTTTGTGGCAGATCTTGTAGCAACGTCAGAGAAAATGGTCGCCCCCAAAGCATTCCATTTTGAGAATTTTAGGGGCGATTAGGCTGTTATGGGGATGCAATTGCCCGTTGCTCTGGCTCCTTGTTGGATCTTTATCCCCAGCGCAGCGCCATTAATGTAACACTGATTTGGTGAGAAAGTCTGTAAAACCAAGGTTAAGTATAACTATATCATCGTGGATCTAGATCTGGTACAGTTACATATACTGAACTTTGTGAAATCATAAATTCTAAGCTGAAAAACGATCACACTGAATATCGCCAACACAGATAGTCACACGTGGGACAGTGTACATTAATATTGCTGGAATAAAGACCCAGCGGAGGTGCCCGAATCCGCGCTTATTTTGCTTATTTCTCAGCAATTACACAATTTCTTCCAGAATCCTTTGGCACATATTTTTATTCATACAAACAGACACTTGGGTGGTCATTATATTGGATTCTGTAAAAAGTCATTTTGAGATCGTTACCACAACTGGCATTTATCTTTAATTTGGTTGCAATACTTGAACACAGGCCAACAAACGCACTCAAGATATTTGAGAATAGGCTTACTCGGACAATCTGTGTGTGTTGACGCTCAACGGCCAAATGAAGCGCTGATTGCTGGTTGACATTCTGAATATCTAGATTAGCTCGACCCTGTGAGAGAAAGAGAGAGAGAGAGATGGAGAAAGATATAATGCAGACACAGAGAGAGAGAGATGATTATACAAACAAAGTTTTTATAGTAAAAGAGATGTAATATGATAATCCTAAAAGCATGTGCTTGTTCAAATTAACTGCATAACTTCATATCACAATAAATGTGCAATGCATAGTCAAAACAGAAATTGTGCATCTTGTTTCCACTCTCTTTTGAGATAAGAATAGTATTTCGCAGTTTGGGTCATTACGTACTAATTTAAATGTCAAGGACAGGAAGATGATTTTACAAAAATCGATAATAATGCATTAGATATACATATATATATATATATATATATAAATTATTTTTCTGAGAATTTGATTGGCTTGCCGCTGTTATGAATCAATTACAACCATTTGTGATTCACTTCCAGTTGAACTCTACATTAAGTCTATGGAAATTACGAATAAGAAGTTGGTGAGCTAAAGTAGATTACTAGGAATTTATCAACAACAATAACATATAGCTGAGTGAATACAGAATCATTATCATAATGCAACATCACACTTGAGCTCCAAAGCCAATGGCAATATTTCATGACTTCATCAATCTTGTATTATCCTTCAATTTCAACTGGAATTCTATCCTGAGGTCAAGTAGAAGTTAATAAAAGCGGAAAAAATATTAGTGAAGTTTTAATTGTCAAAATCCAAAGGATAAGTGTATTATTCATTTTCAAAGTCTTTATTGTTTAATGCCTATTAGCCATTAAAAGGCCAATGGTTCCAGCTGCATGGCAAATCCACATTTTTCTGCATCCCTTTATGCAGAACTGCTACCTACTCTGAAAAAATTATATTCTGTTATGTCTTTTGATCCTATTCTCAAGCCTAAAATCCTCTTTTCCTTAAATCCTGAAAAACATACCAAAATCACAATTTTTACAAGTTTCAAAAATCCTATTTCTAGGGGAAAATCCCTATTCAGTGCCACTTTCTCCTTAAATATTATACTAAGTAGGATAAATTCCTACTAACTGGAAGCTCTGCTTTATGTGTATTCATACACATAGACAAGCACCAGCAACTTTCAGAAAGGATTTAAAAACCCACTCAGTTGCAGTTGGGAGTTCTTTTAGATTTTATAATTCCATTTGATTAATTCATTGCAAGTACTTTAGGCCCTATTGGGAATAATATTTTCTATTATCAATCTTTTGTAAATGATAAACATTCTTCATGCATTGTTTCGATTTTAATATTTGTATATATGCATTGTTTGTAATAATTGTGTAATTGTTTTTTTTATGAGAATGGAATGAATAAATGATCAATCCAATATAATTCAATAATAATAATACTAATAATGATAATAATAATGATAACAATTACAATACTACTACTACTACTACTACTACTACTACTACTACTACTACTACTTCTACTACTGATACTACTACTACTACTACATGTACTACTACTGATACTACTACTACTACTACTACTACTACTACTACTACTACTACTACATGTACTACTACTACTGATACTACTACTACTACTACTACTACTACATGTACTACTACTACTACTAATAATATTGTTTTTTTCTTATGTGTATGTAAGATGATCTATATTACATGACATGTGAGGTGAATATCCCCTTTAGATAGAATGGAGCTTCATCATTCTACCATTGATAAAAAACTTTTTCTTGGAAAGTTTTGCAAGAATGAACCAGCATTAGGGACGCACCATTAGATACCCGGGGGGGGGGGGGGGGGGGGGCAGGAAGTTTTGGTTGATGCAGTTTTTTTTTTCCTTTCTTCTTTGGGTAAAGTTTTCTTTTTCCTTAGTCCATTGAGCCAAATTTTTTTGCCCCTTTCAGATGATTTGTCGGTGACCAATTTTTTTTTTTACTCTGATGGTGAGTCAATTTTTTTTTTTTTTTTTTTTTTTTTTTTTGGGGGGGGGGGGGGGGGCTAATATAGCAAGTAAAGTTTTTTTTGGGGGAAAATTTCCAGCCCCCCTGGATATCTAATGGTGCATCCCTAACATGGCTGGGATGACAAAACCTTGTATATGATAAAACCTTGTATCTCAAAATTTAAAAATTTTGAGGGCAGCTTAGAAAAGACTATATAATTTAGCAATGGTGGCAGTCTCATATTGTCTGAAAAGTCTCCTATTACCTGTGAAGAACTCTTTCGAGGCAAAAGAAGGTTGCTGCCCACGTTTTAACTCTAAATCTAGCTTATTCTGAGCTGTCATAAAAAATATTTACATTTATTTTAAGCCAAACCACGATAACGTACTTTTGTGAAAATCAGTTCTGTTTTAATCCTTTATTACTTTAACATAGTTCTTCATATAAGTGACTAGGAGGCGAGTGGCTTCCGAAAAAAAGCTGAGCTTTAAAAATTCCATCAATTTATCACGATAATCAGTCAGTGGGTGAAAAAATAAAACTATTCACTTCACCTTGAATTAAACACCAACGTGAAATGGAAGTTGGAAACCCCAACTGAAATAAAAGCCAATTTCAATATCGAAAGAAACTGGGAAACGGCCTTGTATAATTTTAATCTAGGAAACGTTTCATGAGGCTTATTTTTGGCACTGATTTGCAAACCTACATTTTACTTGGGGAAAAAAAGGGGGCAATGTATTAGCTAACACAACAGTGTAATACCTGAGCACTGAGAGCTCTGAGCATTCGCCGGTAAGACCTGTCAAAACTAATTATCCATTATGTTATGAATGGAATAATCTATGAACAGCAGTTGTGGATATTTTATAACCGAGCTTTCCTCTGGGTGAGCACAATTTTTTTTTTCATTGCTTTACTTGTTTTTTGAAAAAATGAAAACTACTGGGGGCCATTTTGGGCTAAATACTGTTTTCTCATTCATCTCCTCTAATTGTAGAGAGTTATCTTGAAGTGAAGAAGAAACAAAAACAGAGCTAAACATGATTGACTGTCAAAATCAATTCACTAAAGTAACAAACCTACATGTAGCTCCTGTTTGTAAACTCTCTTCCTATTAAAGGATTGCCTTTTTATTGACCACAGAGTTTGACAACTTGATGATGATGATGATGAGAATGATGATGGTGATGATGGTAATGATAACAATGATGATGCCTATGAAGATGATGATGATAATGATAAATGATGATGGTAATGATACTGATAATGACAATGATAATGATGATGAATAACATGTACACATCCATTTTCCATGATTCATACAAACACTTAAAAAACAAGCGGAACACCCTGGCAGTCTCGCTAGCATCATGAAATAATACATGTATACTGTATAATATTGTGGCAGTTGACTTCGCAACATCAAATTTCACACACACAAACTTTGCGTAAAAGTTTCATGGAAATGACCTCTTTCAATGATTTTGTAACTGAGAAGTTGTGTGAAATAATTTTGGAGAATTCCTTACACAGTAAGTTTAAAGGTGTAGTGTATGATTGGTTAATCTCAGACAAGGGCAGTGAATGAATAAAAAAAACATGCTTAATTTATTGTGAATCAGATTTTTAAAATGGAACTTTGTTGTTTAAAATTTCAAACATTTGTTTCAACTGCTTAAACAACTGCTGCAAGGCTTGTACAGCAAACAGTGTTGTATAAAAATTTTAAACATCATTTTTACTACGTACAAATCCATCCAAGCTTCATGAAATCTAAACTTCCGGTATGAGATCATCTCTCTTTTTCATCTTAATACCTAAGTTCATTGACCATAACTCTGAGCTTCTTGAAATATGGGCTTAAACTTTCAAAATTAAGTTGAACTTTTTAAATATCTGAACCTGGCTGTATAAAATAATGTTGAACTTTAAAAATCTCAAACTGGTTTTGTTATGGGGTTTATTATGTAGAATTTGATCTCACAGCCTATCCCTTCCAATGTAATTATCAATTTCTCTCATAAATTATACTTAAAAGGGAAATAATGGAATAGAACAAGACCCTGTTCTTATTACAGTCCTAAAACTAGTTTAGTGGAAACTGTTCGGGGAACCAGTTTGGAAGATTGCTTTTTTAAGTGTTTGCATCTCATCGCCCAAAAGTTTGTTTTCAAAAATCACTTAACAGAAAGCGATCTTGTTGCTATGGGTATGGTCTGAGTAAAGTCAAACGTTTTGTGCGAAATTTGAAACCTCAGTACAAACAGTATCGCATCAAAGAGGCAAAAGCTCTTGTACTTCCGGGCGAAAATTGCTTCCTGAAGAACGGTTATGTTTCCACCTATGCCTAAACCAATATAACAAGGAAAAGTGATCTCGAAAACATATCGTGAGGTGGTTTTCCAAACTGGTTTGGAAGATTGCTTCCAAGACCGCTTTAAGCGTTCTCATTACAGGTTGAACTAGTTTCCACTTAACTGGTTTCCACTAAACTAGTTTTAAGACTGTAATGAGAACAGATTAATTCCACCGACTGGACATTTAATGGGAAAAAACACTTTTGTTTTACCTGGTTGACAAGGAGTTCAGCAACTTCTACATGGTTATTGAGAGCCGCAAGATGGAGGGCGGTATAACCATCGTCTTTCTTTTCGTCTACAATCCATGGCCGTGGCAGCCGGGACAGCAAAATCCTCATGGCACTGTGAAAGATAAAGAGACATAAACAATGCTGACAATTAATGATATTACTGGGCATGGTGGCTCAGTGGTAGAGCGCCCGCCTCATGAAAGGGAGGTCGTGGGTTCGATCCTCGGCCGAGTCATACCAAAGACTTGTAAAAGTCGGACCTTCTGCCTTCTTCCTAAGCGCTCATCATTTAGATTGGAGAAGGGTAATAAAAACATAATGTAATATGTTATGCATGGCCCAATGATAGAGCAGGTTTATAACCGAAGTGGCTACCCTGGGTAAATAAATAATGATTATTATAATCATTATTATGATTATTATTACTAGGAATGTCATTAAAAGCTTATCCATGGGCAAGGAGGATGAAATAGTGTGCTTGTCAGATGGAGAAAAGTGGAGAAAAAATTTCATTTCAGAGGAAAATATTAACTATTCAACACGAACGACGATGATGGCGCATGATGATAATGATCATTATGAAGACAATGCTATTAACCACGAAATGATACAAACAAAACCAGCAAGATGATACTAGTAGTAATGATGATGATCAGTATCTAGATTTTATGAAACAAAAAGTATGGCCTCATCAAAGTGCATTAGCTTATAATCTATCATAATTGTCAAAGGTGCTAAACAAACAACTTTTTATAAACAATTCAAGAAAATGAGCAATTTACCCTGTCCCCAGGGATGAGCAATCTCAGAAAACAAAGTTTTATTGAATAAAGCAAAATGACAATGTCCTGTGTTTTAATTGATACACCAGGGAGACCTAATCTCCTTTATACAGATTCCTATTTGCTTGAAATCAAAACTTCACTTAGCCTAATAGACAATAGCAATGTTCACATGAGAGATCATAAACTTTAAGCATATTATACCAAACCTGAAAATTCTGCCAAGGAAGGGATGGGTGGGGGGGGGGGGGGGGGGGGGTTACTTACGTGTGAAGAAAAAAGGTACATCTAAAATTTTAAATCACAAATTTTGAGACTGATAGAGCCCTGGAACAAGAGCGAATTATACCATTTGTGTACATCGTAAAGATGCCTTTGTAAATTAATTTTTTGCATTAATCATACTGGTACTTATTTTTCTGATTATTCAAAGAAGACATATTGGACTTGTGCTGATGGTTCGTGAAGTGTAGCGTACACCAACCATTACCCGAGTTATAGGTTCAGACATGTAGACTAGAGCCTTTACTAACTGATGTGCGACCTGTAGTGGGTGGTCTTGAACAGATTAGTTTTGGACTTGTAATGATGGTTCATGTACGCTACACTACACGAACCATTACCCGAGTTATAGGTTCAGACATGTAGACTAGAGCCTTTACTAACTGATGTGCGACCTGTAGTGGGTGGTCTTGAACAGATTAGTTTTGGACTTGTAATGATGGTTCATGTACGCTACACTACATGAACCATTACCCGAGTTATAGGTTCAGACATGTAGACTAGAGCCTTTACTAACTGATGTGCGACCTGTAGTGGGTGGTCTTGAACAGATTAGTTTTGGACTTGTAATGATGGTTCGTGTACGCTACACTACACGAACCATTTCCTGAGTTATAATTTCAGACACTAAGAGACTTTAAGTCCTGGTTCAAACTCACTGATGTGCGACCTGTAGTGGGTGGTCTTGAATACAAGGGAAGAGAGTGTGACGGAGCACACTCCTCAACCAACTATTTTATGTGATTCTCAACTAATGGGAAGTGCAAGATATATGAGATGGATTGCAAGTTAAATTCCAGGGGGGTCACTGCCATTAGACAGTAACCCCAACAATGTGGAAAAAGGGTGTTTTTTTCTGAGTGTCAAAAATGCCAAAAATGAGAAAAAAATCCCCAAATCATGACGTTCTAAAAATTGAATAGAGTACATGTATGTAATTTGCAAATCTGGTATGTCTGTAAATCAATTCCTATGTACAGTGTGCAAATCTTGGACAATTCGGGGGACACCTGCATAAAATCCGTGTTTGGAGGGAGTGTCCAAGCAGCCTGCCCTTGAATCCTCGTTTGCGGTGACTTTCTCAGGACTATCCTTGAAGATTCTGTCAACTTTTCAATTGCGGGTAAAATTTAGGTCCTAAAAGCTACCAAAAGCCTTTTAATCAATTGCAATTGCTAATTCACAAATGATTGATGTTTGGCTCTTTGCATTAAAAACAAGTATCGCTTTAGTAAAAAATTGAGCTGTCACTTGTGAATTTGCACCCCTACTGCAGCTGACACAATCATTTGACTACATGTTTTGTTGCAAAGTCCAGTACAAGAGTTATGATCAAACACTGCTCAAGAAATCAGAGCAAGTCCCAAATACGCATATTTCATTGATTGGAAATCAAATAGCGTTGAAGTTTGTTGAATTTGATTGCGATTCTTTATGTGAAAGGCTAATTTCTTGAAAAAGAGGATAACTTTTAATAGCATCTTAAGTTTAGCAGAGTGTCGTGTGAACCTCACTCGATAGAACCAAATCAGAGAAGAGGGGGGATTGGGGCAAAACAGGGAGAATTGTGGTTTTTGGCAAGACTCTGTGTCTGTCTATTAGATAACAATCAAGTTAATATCATGCAAAATTCTTTAAAAATATGTAAGGGATTAGTTTACCAAATGAAACTTGTCTACCTCTCAAAATGACATATTTAGTTTTGCTGTGGTGTATTAATGTATCCTCACGTGTACTAATTCTGCTGATTTTGCATAGACTTTTGTATATTCTCAATTTAGTGTTTGACATTTTTTCTAATTAGTTTAGTCATTGTTCACAAAGAAAAGTTGCACTGATGCAGTTTCTTAAAGTTAAAGAAGCCAATCTGAAATGCAGAGAGAGACCTTCTTAATGATATGGATTTATTTTTAACAGAAACATTGTAACCACCCGTGCACAAGTGCAACTATGACCCCGTTCTCATTACCACCCTAAAACTAGTTTAGTGGAAACTAGTTTAATGTGTAATGAGAACGGTCGAAGTGGTCTTGGAAGAGATCTTCCAAACCAGGTCGAAAAACCACCCCGCAATGTAGTTTTCATGATCGCTTTGCCTTGTTAAACTGCTTCTAGCATGAGGACACAACCATTCTTCAGGAAGCGATCTTCGCACATTTTGAGCGCGCAACTCCACACAGTGTGTAGAATGTCTACGATGCTGTTTCGAATTTTGCGTGAAACATTGTCACCCCCACTGAGAAGTTACCATTCCAAGGCATAGCATTTTTATCTTACCAAGAAAACAAACAAAGAAAGTTGCATCAAAGCATAGCATTTTTTTTTTGTGAGAAAATCCGTTCCAAAGCTTCGCATATTTTTCGTTACGCCGTTCCGGCCGCATTGATTCGCTACAATGAGCAGCAATTTTGGTGAAAAGCGGCCATAGAGCGTTGTTCGATCATTGCCTCTGCGCAAGCGCACACGGCGCCCATGCTGCCGGGCTATCTGCATGTATGCCTGTTTCATAGGGATGCATACGCACTCACACGCAGGCAACCCATTCCAAGGACCCCCGTTTTCACAAACAATTGTAGTTCCGAAGCCTGTTCCGAGGACCCTCCTTTTTACAATAAGACCGCTCCAAAGCCCCGCCCGCGGCACGTACCTACCACTTTTTTTGTCGAATACCCACTCCCCCCCAGGACTTCCGGGTGAAGATCGCTTCCCTGTATCAATGCATTGGTCTTGAAATCAAATTCCGAGAAGAAAAGCTAAATCTTATGATGTAAATGAAATACCATAAATCATTCGGGTATGTTGAAAAAATAACTGGGAATCCCGATATCCTTTTTGTGGGACACACTATCTATGCTAATGCTTGACAAAAGTACCTGTTTTTAACTATATCCATGCATGATGGATGGTCGAATGTCTATGTATGTATTTCTGAAATGTTTTACGTGTGTCTTCATGTTTCTTTTTTCTGTCAACCCTCCATCTGACAAATATACCATTCTTCATCCTTTCACTTGCATGCATTAACCTCATATAAACAGTCACTATAAATACCTTTTCATTATAAACATATAAATTTCATCTTCAGGAGTTCAGTCATATGCCTGATTTCTCTTTCTATCTCACCCTGTTCTCAATAGATGGAGGATAGTATTTATCACTTTCTTTCTCTTTATCTTTCTTTCTTTCTCTTTCTTTTTTCTTTCTTTCTTTTTTCTTTCTTTCTTTCTTTCTTTCTTTCTTTCTTTCTTTCTTTCTTTCTTTCTTTCTTTCTTTCTTTCTTTCTTTCTTTCTTTCTTTCTTTCTTTCTTTCTTTCTTTCACTCTTTTTTTCATTTTTTATTTCATTCTTCTTTTCTTTTTCTTTCTTTATTTCTTTATTTCTCTCTCCTCTCACCCCCTCTCTCAGTTTCTTTCTCATCCTCTCTGTCTTTCCTAGATACCCTCCTAAATTGTTTTTCTATGTCTCTTTTTCTTTCTCTCTCCCCCCTCTCTCTGTTTCTTTCTCATGCTCTGCATGTCTCCTCCTAAGTTGTCTTTCAATGTCTCTCTCTCTTTTATCCCATCTCTCCCCTTTCCCTCATGACTTTTGTCAGCGTTGTTGTGTCCATACCTACCATGTTTTGGTGACACGACATTTGCTCCGGCGACAATTGCTCCACGTTTTATTTCATTTAAGATTTAGGATTAGGGTTGGGGTTGCAACAGGGTTTTATGTTAGGTTCATTAAGATAGGCTATACGAGGTTGAAGTTGGTTATGCCATTAGCGTGTAGGATTTCCAGCGGAGCAATTGTCGCCGGAGCAAATGTCTTTATCTCTACCCATATAAACCACTTGTCATCCTCTCTCTCTCTATCCATCCTTAATCCCATCCTCCTCCTCCTCCCTCGTTACCGTGCGGTCGGCCGTGTATCATCCATTCAGAGCGAGGCATCTAAAAATAGCTCTTGAGCGTGCTAAATTAAGAAGCGGAGATATCCGCCTCTCCCCTGTACGCCGGGCATGCATGCATGCAGCCGGGGGGCCCTCGATATATGCTGATGATGCTATGTTTATGTGCGATGCAAGGTGGTTAACAAGGGGAGTGGTTTTCTATACGGATGCAACGAGCATCTCAAGCCGCCACCGATGGTATGCCATCCATTCTTCATCTTTTCTTCCGTCTCCTTCACCATCATATCCAATCCCACAGAAGGAACAGCACGGCTTAGATCGACACCGTCTTCGAATCTTAATAGCCAATGCTACAAAGTGGTAAGTTTATCTCTTATCATTTCACTCTTTTGGCGGAGGCAGGAGATGCTATCTGCCCGCCGTTTGATGTGGATTTTGATCTTCTCCCCTGCTGTAATATTTAAAATAGTAAGACGATTCATGATAGTTGGTATTTTCATGTATATAGATATTGTTACAAGTTAGACATATATGTAGGCATAGTAGCATTGTTATTTCTTGAGCATTGAAATGCCATGTTAATTTAGCCGATTTGGGAACTGACACTGTACCAGTAACAGGATTTCAATTGCATGAGAGGTTGATAATCATACTGGCACTAGAAGATATTTATTACAGAATAAGTGCTGTCAACAATGCACAGTGCAAAGAATAAGTACCATCATGCATCGTGGTTTAAAGACAGGCAGAGAGGGAGGGAGAGAATTCATTTTGTTGATTTTGTTATGGAGGAGTATGCACTGTTGTAATTTCATAACCTACAATATCTTTGTACAAAAAATTAAAACGCAAAAGCTACCCAAATCACTGCATTTGGCAAAACAATTAAACAGCTTGATAAGAAGAGGACATAATGAATTATATGTTCATACTACAGATAAACAACAAAAATGTACAACTATATCAAATAAAGGGGGAAAATATAAAGGTCAATTTGCCTTAGTATGATTAGCAAATCCAAAGTAAAATGAAATTCATAATTACAACTCTTTAACATAACTATTCACAAGTTTAATGGATTTTAATTAAATATTCATTTTGCAACATGTCAAATAATAGATATATGGTGTAATGGGTTGGAACCTTCAAACACAAACAGATATTTACTCTGACTTCATGAACTCTTGGGTGACATGAGAAAAACACTAAAAAAATTTATGAATAATAATAACAGTCCACTTTTATAAAGTGCTTGATACAATGCAACAATGTTTTTAGAAGCGCTTTAAAGATAACCTCGGTCATCAGATCCTGGCTTGCACAAATACATCGCATGTTCTTTCTCTACTCCCTGGGGAGTTTCATAACTCAATTACTAGGCATACTACCCTCTAAATGCAAAGGGGCTAATCTGGTCCCTTGTCACACTCCTCTCAGAGTGAGATGAGGGACCCGTCCGGATTGAATGAGATTTCAATCCTTCAAGAGTGAATTTTTCCACTCTTTGGAGTGAAAATGTGCATCTTGTTACACCTTCACTCCAAAAACAGTAAAAATTCACTCATTAGAGATTGAAATCTAATTCCGGGTCCCTCATCTCACTCTGAGAGGATTGTGATTAGAGACCAGAAGAGCCCCTTTTGCATTTAAAGAGTACTAGTGCTTTCACTGTTCACATCCTACTTGGTACCCATTTAGCACCTAGATGGAGAATGGCAAAGTGTGGATTGATGCCTTGTCAAAGGACGCTAGTCATTTTAATAAGCAAAGAATGCAATTACATTTGTTATTTACACTCCTAAAATGCTCCTACACATAACAATGACAACGTGAAAGTACAGAGAGAATGTACAAAGTAATGAATATTGTGAATATAGTGACAGAACGTGTTGTATGCTATTGTGGTTCTGCCGTGCAATTGTTAGTCAGTAATGGCAGTGGAAAAATAATTCATGGACGATTATTGGATTTATCGTGGAATTCATAAATGTTCAATTGTATTGGAACAAAAGCTAAAGTCTGGATCTACATCCACGGTAAGACCAATTATTGACCGTTCAGTTTATATCCTCTTACAATCTTAGTAACTGGGAAATCTTGAATTATTAAAATTGATTCATTTTTTATAGAGATGAATGAAAGAGTTTTACTGGTTAATTTTCATAGCAAATGTGGATTCATTATAAATCCATGATGTTTAGGGTGTGACATCTCGTAATATGCTATGTAATACCATCTATATCAATCAAATAAGGCCATTCAAAATGAAATACAAAGCATCTCCATTTTTGAGGAAAGATTATCCTTTGTCCTTCTAAATCATTGAACATTATAAATGTAATACATGTTGATAGAGAGGTCGTTATTTTCATATATGAGGGGAAGTTTGGTCATGTGATGTTGTTAAAATCAACTTGATATTGACCAAATTGTCACTGTTCTTTTGATGTTGATTTCCTCAAGCAGGTGCACAGAGCATGTTAATTACATGATGACCTAGTTAATAAGGTGAGTTCACACACCATTTAAATGTATATGTTTGCAGTATTGCATTTATTACAGTATAATGTGGTAAAGAGAGACTGTAATGAGACTGTTTAAGCCTCAGGTTGATTTTAAAACAACCAAATCCAATATACTTATGGCTAAAAAGAACTAGAAATATCACTGATGAATGAGCTGGGTTCCGTAACACAAAGGTTAGCGATTAATTGTACGCTTGATTTTCATGATTGATTGTACATTATAGTCAATGCAATCAATCGTAGAAATATGTTATGGCCAGGCCCCTGGTATTAAGAAAGCTGTCCCTAGGCAAGTGCAATTGCTTGAAAAGTGGAAAAATTGTTTCATCTGCAAGATTTTCAGGAGTTATTGCGATAACTTTGTTAGCTTTGTAACACAGTTTCCCAATATATATTTTAAAAAAAAATTCTTCATACTCCTGCCTTCCTGTGTGGGCTATAGTTTCATCAACACTAGGTGGTTTCAAACCGCCTCGATCACAAGAATCCCCGTTAAATTACGAGAACATTTTTAGGCTAAAAAATACCCATTAATTATTCCTGCATTCACACCGCCCCGAAACATACATGTATCCTTCGGGATAAATTCCTGAAGTTAGGAGTATGGTCTAATAAGCAGGCAAGGCGCGAGATTCAAAACCACTAGCCCAGCAGCCACCCACGGCGCCCGCGCCCAACGACACGCTGGACTAAAAGTTCCCGTAAATTGCTTTCACATTGCCAAAATACCTGCGACCTTGGAAAAATTCCCGCGAAAGTTCTCGTAATTTCGCCAAGTACCTACTATTTAGCGGGTATTTTCTTTCGGGGAAATTACGCGTAGTTTGCTTTCACATTACCAAAATACCTGGTATTTTCTGATCAGGGTAAATTTCTCGATCAGAGAATACCTGGAACTGATGAACTTCGAGGTGGTCTGAAACCACCTATAGCTCATGAAGAGAGTAATTTGGTTGCTCCTAAACATGGTTCCAAGTCATTTGCTCCAGCAGCAATTGCTCTGCTATAAATTCTGCTTACTAATCGAATGACCAGTTTCAACCCTGGATTTGACACTATACCCTACCCTTAACCTAACCCTAAAACCAATCATAACACCCTATTGCAACCATATAAACATAACCTAACATTTTAGAGGAATAATGCCCATAGAAATTGTCAGAGGAGCAACTGTCATGTCACCATCAAAATTATAAGAATCTACCGTCTGGGCTCACAAACAGCAATGTGGCCCCCCCCCCCCCATGCAAGTTTTGAATCATAGTTCTCAATATGAACAAAGCTCTCAAGAAAAGTCACTAAAATGGTGATGAAAATTTGCACAGAGTCCGTATTCAAAATTATTAATTTTAAGAAAATTTTGTGAAATTTGTGATAAATGTCAATAAAGTGCATGTATTGTTATTACTGGTCTATGTCATAAAACATGAGACATACTTTTGGGCTAAAACAGCTTTATAAGTTGGATCCATTTTATCCGAGAGATTTGTCAAATTTCTCATCAAACCATCTACTTAATGTTTACCATACTTTAAAGATGGCAATAAGTTGTGTGAAGTAATTTATCAGCTATTAATATAGTAACTATATATACATAATCATTATAATCATCTCCATCATCATCATCACTGTCACCATTATCATCATCATCACCATCATCATCATCATCGTTGACGCCGTTATCATCATCATCATCATCATCAACATCATCATCATCATCAATATCAACCTCTATTACAAGACGTCATTATCCCAGAAAATGCATCTTTTTTTTTTTTTTTGCCTCCGACGAAGATTCTGCTAGGATCGAAAGCTTATATAGGCCCCTTTTTGACTTTCCTTTTTAAAACATATTAGAAAAGTCATTTGGAAACAAAGATTGAAATTTGTATATAACCAGTGAACGTCAATGTACATGGTGATTGTTTCCCCCCACCCTCCTGCCAACTAATATCATACCCCCCCTCCCTCTCGGCATGCATCTTCTCTTCCCCCATTCACAAAAAAATTCCAGTAATTCTCCCATCCAGCCGAGCCCAATCCCATTTTCTCCAAACTTGGTCAGGGCACGTGCCACCCCAATGGGAGGTGGGGAAGAGGAAAGAGATCATATCAACATTCTGCTGACCAAAGTTCCTGTCAATTTTCATCTTCAATTTGTGAAGAAATTTCAAGGTCTTGAAATTCTTTCATTCTTCTTTCTCCTCCAAAGTCCTATTCAAATGGGCAGAAATGGACAGAAAGGGGCGTGGCTCGATCTCTCCCCCATTTTTATTACCTCCAGAGTCATGTCACTTGCCTGAGACTTTTTCAAAACCTTTCATGTACATAACCTTGGTACTTCTGCATGAACGGTCTTTAATCGTATTTACGTGTGTGTTTTTTTTTATTACTTGAACTCACACTTGAAAATGCAACTTAGTTTTATTTAGTTTGTTTTCCCTTTCCCATCAAATTAACCATCAGTTTGTCAGTAAGTGTGGAGAGCTCTATTAACTGAAAGCCACTCCTCTTATTTTTCACACTGCATTTATTCCCTTAACCCTGGGAAATAGGGGGGGGGGGGCTAAGGGGGAGGGGGGGGGGGTGTCTTAGCCCCACCAATTTCCCGGGGTTAAGCTAAGCCCACTTCGGTGTCACACTATGTTTTAGCTAAGTGGGCTAGCACGGTAAATAGTATGGTACTATCTAGTCCTGCAAAAAAGCAGGGTTAGCCGGCTTTTTGAAATGCAGTGTGAAACCAAACCGGGCTCAGGAAAAGTGGGGCTAAGCATTAGCCGATCACAGAAGTCGAAATTGCACGTTAATCACGCTCTTTGTGGCAAAATCATCAATATTCATGAGCTCTGCGATAGTCCGGGGTTAAGGCGTTAACCCGGGCTAAGCAAATAGTATGGGTTAAGAAAGACAGTGTGAAACCAAAAAGAGATAGTATGGGGTTAAGGATATTCCGGGGTTAAGGAAATGCAGTGTGAAAAGCATATTAGAGAGAGGGAAAGAGAGTAGTGCATAAGTAATAATAATAATAATAATAATCCGTTTTTATATAGCGCTTAATACATCGGAACGACGTGTCTAAGCGCTTTACAGATATATTATTACCCCGGTCATCGGATTCAATCAGTCATTCCCGCACACAATGTGTGCACATCTTCCACTCCCTGGGGAGTATTCCAGTCAGTCGCCGGTGAGGCGCACACAGTACTGGACAAGCTACAATGACTTTCACATCCTACCGGGTACCCATTTAGCACCTGGGTCGAGAGTGGCAAAGTGTGGATTAACGCCTTGCCAAAGGACGCCAGACCGCGGTGGGATTCGAACACACGACCCTCTGTTTACAAGGCGAGAGTCAGAACCACTACACCACGGCTCCTCCATAAGTCAGAAAAGGATAAGGGGGAAAAACAATAGGCTTATGAAGATTATAGAAAGAAAGAACCCTATTTATAATGAAACAATGCACCCCATTTTTAAAAAGAATACAGGTTCCCTACTGCCTGAGGAGATATCATTAAATCCATCATACAAAATGATCTCTATATTATTCATGCACAATTCATATAAAAATACATTTCTTTCACAACATTTCATTGTACAATATCTTCATCCGGTCTGAAGAGCTCTAACTTTAATGCTGCTAAAATACCCTGTATCTCTCTGTTTAAAACAAGGGGGATACCCCCTCATGTCATATCTAAATAAAGACACTATACTTTGAGTTCAGTCATGAGAATAAGCTCATCTAATTGGTTGATAGTTCTAGCCAATGAGAGGCCATCTTCTAACCATACTCATCATCATCATCATCATCACCATCAGCTCATTTCAAAGATCATTCTTTGTTTGGAACCAAGGGACAGAGGCACATATGCTGAGGAGGAAATATTGTCCAGAAAATTCTTTACAAGCCTATATTTGGTGATTGCAAGGACCCTACACTGCTGACATACATCCATCTTAGGATATTATTTACTCAATATTTTTTCAACAATCTGGAGGGTCCGATTTTCACGCCAATTTAGTCTTAGTTTGATTTATATCCCTCATGAGTCAAAACAATTACATATACATGGTCATACATGTATAACGTAGTAAATGTAAATTGCATCATTAATTAAAAGTATCATTAAACACAGCAAGACAATAAAAATGATGCATAAACATACAAAAAAGAAGAAGAAATAATTGCACCAAATGAAGGAAATCAAAGCATTGTCATCATTTTTTAAATTTCACTGCACTAGTTCATATAACCCCCCCACAAAAAAAAAAGATACAAAATGTGTGAAGAAAATGGTATGTTAAAAAAAATTGGATAATTTTCAACAATGTTTGTCTATTTCTCATTTGGAAAACACTTTTACGAAAAACATTTTTGAAATACATTGATGAAAATATAAAGTACAAGTATTTATATTGAATTTAACAAGTATTCAAAACAAAGTGGCCCAAATAAAATATAATGAATAATTAAAATGATCTAGGCACCATGACCACTGTACTACACACAGTCATACATGAACTTCGAAGAGATGAAAATGCTTTAAAAAGAAATCGCTGTATGCTCTGCCTTAGCCACAAACATACGGACATTTGGCTGGCGGCGCAAACTTTCATCCCACCAAATTTTTAGGGTAACGGATAATTGTGCCTGTTTTTTATGCACTAACTGGCGAATGTGTTGCAGACCCTGTGAGGCGAGACTGATAATTAATGTAGAGTTGAGCAATTCAAGCATGAATCTTCGCGTAGATTAATCCTCTACCCTATCACTCTGCCCGTCCGCATGGGGACTTTCACACAAGCAAAAACTTTCAACAACAACCAAAATATCATGAAGGTCTAAAATTCGATCACTTTAAGACTTTTGACATGAATAAAAATCATGAAATATTTTGCCTATCTCTGTTTGTGAAACAATATTGCAGGACATTTGTTTTTGTTTTTTAAAATACAATCAGCCAACAAATTCTGGTAAAGATAAAACTTTGGACAAAAAACGTTTCTTAATGTGAATTGACCCCAATACTGGTCTGACTGGTATTTATCTGTGAATGGGTATTCAATGACTTCATGGCTAATGAAGTTTCCAAATAATTAATGTGCGACGACTAAAGAGCTTCTAGCATACACAGGGTGACCCATTACACATTTCAAGTAGATTCCATTGAAGATTTCTGGTAAATGTTGAGTATATTTCTGGTAGACTTGACGTATATTTCAGGTAGATTGTAAGTATACTTCTGTTAGATGTACAGTACATTTCAGGTTGAGTTTAAGCAAATTTCAGGTAAATTTTAAGCAGATTTCAGGTAAATCCTAGCAGATTTCAGGTAGGTTTAAGTACATATCAGGTAGACTAAGTACTAGATTTCAGGTCGGTTTCAAGTAAAATCCAAGTAAAGTTCTAGTAGATTTCAGGTAGAATTTAAGTGGATTTCAGGTAAAGTTAAAGTAGATTTCAAGTGGACTTAACAGATTGTGCATGATTGTTTTTACAAAAGACCAATTCAATTCAGACATTAAATAAGATCACCTTTTAAGGAAAACCGAAGGAGTGAGAATGACCCTAGTGAGAGCTAATAGACATGTTAGAGGAAGGCCTGTTCTTGTGTTTTGCTCCCATTTTTTCTTCGTTCCTCAAGGCATAAATATGGTATTGTAACGTGAGCTAGATGAATCCAATATGGATTTAATTCATCTGTGCTAGAGTAGAGAAATGCCCTTTTTAAGTGAACTCCTTGATTACAGAGATTGTGTGTGTGTGTTTATGTGCGGCATGGCAAAGAAACAAATGAAGCAAGAGACACTGGGAGACAGAGACGAAGAGAGAGGGGGATCACCCCCCCCCCATACAGAAAGATTATACTGCAAAATCTGACATCATAAAACTCGCACATCCAGCAACTGGGTTAATAAGACATACAGCTAAACATTAACAGTGGAATTAAAAATAAAACAATAACATCACTCGAAAGACCAGATATTTATTGCATTGTGCAAAGATACAAGAAGAGAAGAGATATGAAAATGACAAAATAGTAATGATAAAAGAATGATTAAAGGAATTAAGAAAAGAGTATTAAATGGGAATAGCTAAACAAAGGGTTTCAGCTAATATTTTTGCTTATCTGTTCGCTTCAAACAAATGATTCATAAGCTGTACTCAATGAATATACAAAAAAGGAGAACAAAGAACAGAAAAACAGAAATGAAGAATATTAAAGTGATAAAACACAACTTCATGTACATCATCGGATATCATATTAATCCAAATATGGAGAGATTTGTAAGGTATCCGTCATAGGCCTAGCAAACCAAACCAGGGAGTGTTATTGGACGTTCATTCAAACAATAGGGATGCTGTTTCATGGCCCCACGCCTGCATTTTTGTGTAAGTAGAGCATGCTACTATCACTGACAGATGAGAAAAGGAGATGATTATTTCAGATTTTCCAGGTGATGAAAAGATAAGAAAGAAAGCAAGGTCATTTTTTATGAAATTAGATATGCATTTATTTCACCAACCCCTTGGTTGATATTTTTAATATTTCCGAAAGGGAATTAAATTATACCTTTATCATCGTGGGTAATGTTGGCTAAGCTTATATAGGTATCAATTACTGCATATTAATGCAATTTTTCTAATTTTTTCATTATTCATATTTTCCCATTGATTTATATATGTATTCATTCATTCATCCATTCTGGGAGAACAGTTTTCAGAACTGAAGTGGCTTCCCTGGGTAAATATACCTATATAATTATTATTATTACTATCCATCCATTCATCAATCAATCAATTATTTGAATATTAGTTTGTATGTATGGTAATTATTTGATTATCTTAATTATTGTTGGAGGTGTAGTGGTGACTCTCGCCTTGTAATCAGAGAGTCGTGTGTTTGAATCCCACCGCCGCCTAGTGTCCTTTGGCAAGGCATCAATCTACTCTGCTACTCTCCATCCCGGTGTTAAAGATAAATACCAGTTGTGGTAACGATCTCAAAATGAGTTCGAACAGAATCCAATGAAATTACCGGCAAATTGTTTGTGTATAAATGAAAAATATGTGCCAAATAGCTCTGGAAGAAAGTGCGTAATTGCTGAGAAATGAGCAAAATGAACACGGAATTCCATGAAATGTCGGCATTTGCTATTCGTGTTAGTAATCATCAGACCTATCGATTTTAAGCTAAGATCTCATGATTTTATAAAGATAAGTTTACATGAATGTACCCGATCTAGATGTGTGATAATATTTTGACAATTAACCTTGATTTAAAAGACTTTCTGAAGAAATAATTGTTTCCTGCAACTACTGTCTTTTACCTTTTAATTGGGTACCCAGTACGATCTGCCAAAGCCTATGTATAGTATGCCTAGCAATGGAGTCTGAGAACTCTTGTTAGAATGCTCCCCTGGGAGTGGAGAAGGTGCATACATTAGGTGGTTTCAGACTGCCTCGAAGTTTGTCAGTTCCAGGTATTCTCTGATCGGGAAATTTACCCCGATCAGAAAATACCAGGTATTTTGGTAATGTGAAAGCAAACTACGCGTAATTTCCCCGAAAGAAAATACCCGCGTAATAGTAGGTACTTGGCGAAATTACGAGAACTTTCGCGGGGATTTTTCCAAGGTCGCAGGTATTTTGGCAATGTGAAAGCAATTTACGGGAACTTTTAGCCTAGCGTGTCGTTGGGCGCAAGCACCGTGGGTGGCTGCTGGGCTAGTGATTTTGAATCTCGCGCCTTGCCTTCTTATACAGACCATACTGCGCATGCTCGTAACTTCAGGAACTTATCCCGAAGGGTATGTTTCAGGGCGGTGTGAATGCAGGAATAATTAATGGGTATTTTTTAGCCTAAAAAAGTTCTCGTAATTTAACGGGGATTCTTATGATCGAGGCGGTTTGAAACCACCTATTGTGTACGGGGTAATAATATAACTGCGCTCAGAAACGTCATTCTGATGTATTATTTAAGCGCTATCTTATATAATGATAATAATAACAGTTACATTTGCGCGCTGATGTTGTGATCTTGCACATTCATACAATTAAATTCAACAATCGTATATATTAGTTTTCTCCCCTAACTTCAAATTAGATAACCTAATAAAAGGCAATAGTTCTTGGTTAACATCTATAAAATCATAATAAGTATCAATAGTGCAATATGGAAATCTTGAATTAAAGAAAATAACATGAAAACAATTGTCATTGTTATTCCCCCATAATTAATTCAGCGTGCAAAGAGCTAATACACTGTGTTTCTAAGCATTTGACATTGTAATTATTAACATATGTATTAACATATATAGTCACAAATTTATCAATCTATCTATCCATCCAATGATTTTTATATATTTGTTTCATCTTCACCGATATATTTGGCTAAATCAACTGTAGGCTTTCACATGAATAACGAATAACGCACAATGATACTATAGGGGCACTTATCTCCATGACCTCTATTGCATTTTTTTTTTGGGGGGGGGGGGGTGGGTGCCCTGGTTCCTCGTGGTAGTAGGAAAGGTAGATTCAGAAAAAAATAGAATCAAGCAGCTAACTAACTGGGACAGAAAGGAGAGAGAGGGAGAGGGATCAAGTCTTTCCTAGAGGGGGGCAGGGTGGGATAGAAAGAGAGAGAAATAGGGAAAGGGGAGGGGGGAGAGTTGAATTACAAGAGCACAAGTGACAAGTGAGCAAGCCAGGAATAGAGAGAGAGAGAGAAAGAGAGGGGGTGGGTTGAGCCAAGGGTGGGAAAAGGTGAGGGTGGAGTTTGGGGGCAAAAAGCGGAAGTATGAGGCATGTGTGATGTATATTAGTGTAAGGCTGCATAAAAATAACCAGAAGTACTTCAATTGGCTGACCCTTTAACCTTTTTGACAAAAAGGGTTCCTTTATAGAGGCCAATAATAGACTCCTTTGTGAGACCAAAGGGTGCTGGGATTGAGCTCACAGATCCTATTTTATGGTGTTCGTTGGGGAGGAGTGGGGGGGGGGGGTGGTTAAGTGGCAACTGAAGTACAACAGCAAATGGGGGCGTGGTGGAAATATTCTACCAGCATACACTAGTATTACATAACAACTTAGTGCAACATGCCATGCTAACGATATTATATTACAAAATCTCATGGCTTCATCATGGTAATGTGAATTGCCAGTCAGGCCTACATCATGCAGTACACAATAACACATTTTCTAATTAATGTCTTAAGTGTGGGCATTATGTATCACATGAATTTCTGGAAACTTCATGAAAAACATGCCATTTTGTGATTGAATCATGCAATGCAAACATAAAGGTAACAATTTTTGTTGAATGTGCATATAGATAATGTAACTGATCAATGAATATATCAGGATTTCATTTTACCATTAGGCCAATATTTTTTATGACATGACATTTAATGATCCGGTCTTAATATCTCAGAGGGCATAGGGTTAGGATTGTAATAGAGTTTTTGGTTCTGAATAATGTAAAGATAAGGATAAGGGTTTATTAGTTTTGGAGGTTAGATTTCATGTTTGCCTTAACATTGTTTTGGTCTATTTTCTTAAAACCTTCAATCAGAGCCTTTAATAAGTAGGGAAAAGGCCTAAACAAGACGATTGTAAATCAATTCCAGTTGTTACACTTGAAGATTAACCAGAATATTAACCCAATAGAGACTGATCCTGCATAAATGTGGGCCCGGGTCTATGAAAAATATAGGCCTATTACACAATCTGCCAGTTTCCAATGGATATATAATTATACACTGAGGTAGGCCAAATAAAAACAGATCTCAAAGCAATTAAAGTATATAATTTTCTGAATGTGATCAAATGCTCTGGAGTATAGGTGACAAATTATGAATAGACTATCTAGGCCATGTAATGTTCAGCTTATGCAAGAGTCAGCAGTTGCAGTTGTGCTATGTGTCTGAAATTATTATCTTCATGCAGACTACCCCTTTTTTGAGAATGATTTATTCAAGCGAAAATCATCTGCATCCATATGTGCAGGAATGGAGACCTACTTTTTATATTGTTATTATACCTAGAAAAAGTAGAACTAGATTGAAAAGATCTCAATTGTTTTAGATCTTAAAGGGAAGCCGGCAGCGAGACGTGGAAAGAGAAAGTGAAAATTGGGCTTGTCAGATTGGTCCATTTAACCCGAAGGGGGAATGACCCAGGCATTGGAATGTCAGGAATGTGAAGTTAACAAGTGGGTGGTACCCCTAAACCTTGTAGACTAGCTCCAGACACCATAGGGGCGCGTGCAGTACCCATCGCTGCACCCCTGTACAATAAGAGCACACTGGTAGAAAGAAAAGAACACACACCTTGCACGCATGCATTACTCTACACATACACACAGCTGATCATCAGCTCTCTCTCCCTCTATTTCTTCCACTAGCTAGCTCACATGGGTTTTTTTATACTGCTTGCTTGACTACACTCCAGTGTCTGCATGCCCTGCCCATATTTTCTTCAGAACCACTGGCTGGCTTTCATCATTTGGTCTGCAACCAGGCAATGCAATGTCACACAGCTTACCAGTGGAGTATTCCCTTCTTACATGCAGCTACCAGCTTCAACCAATTACACAGGCAAGTTTTTATTAGTAAGTATTGGTAATTAAACTGAAAATGTATTCAAGGAGTATTTCTTTCAATGTAGCATTCTACAGGCAAGCATTATTTTATATATAATTTTGTATCTGTATGATTACATAAGAATGTTATGTGCCATGGTATAGTCAAGTTTGTCACTAATTGATTCCACTTCTTTCTAAATTTAGGCCTATATACTTCGAGTTTGGTATAGACAGTAGTTGATTAAGAATGCTTACAAATATATATAATGTCAACTGCGTGTTAAAATTTTGTCATTCAAGCAATATTCTGGCTTTACAGTCGAATGGAATTCTTACAGTCATCATTTTCATGATTATGTAACAATATATTCCGTATCAAAATTTCCTGAATTAATTTTTGCTCAAGACATGGCATATTTATAAGATCATTCTTCGCACAATCTGTTTTATTTGAAAAAAATGACTCTGGTTTTTATAAAACTATTTCATTTCATAAATCTTATTCTGAATAGGACAATATAATCTCATCTAAGACTAAAGAGAAAAAAATCTATAAAAGCTTCATCTGCTGATAATTTTACAAAAAGGTTACCAGATTTTCCATTAAAAAAAAAAAGATTTTGAAAAGATTTTTACGCTAAAAAAGAGACATTTCAGACCTGGGGTGCATTTCACAAAGCATCTTGTAAGTGATTTACACTGATAAATGTTACAAGCTATTGAAATCCTTACATTTGATTGGCTGAGAGTGACTTAGACATTGAAAATCACTTTTTATTTCATGACATGCTCCCATGAACTATCGATAAATGTTGAACCAATATGAGCTCAGTGTATGATAATAAATGCATGTTCCTATAGAAAACTACACATTTACATACATGTATTGAACACAATTTTTGTGGCACAACTCTTCAAATACATCAGGCAGTGCTAAACACACAATCTATCACCTATTTATGAAGGCATTGATGTTGAATTAATGCTGAATTATGACCATCCAATAAACATTAGCCAATATTCGACACGGCACGATTGAGGCCCACTTTCAGCAGGTTCATCCGAAAGCAGTTGAAAAGCCTGCATATTGTATCCCTTTAAAAGGGGGCGTGGCAAGCATGTGTGGGTGGGTGGCACATTTTGTGTACCCCAGCCAAGCCCTGCATGCACACTGCTGTACACATATATTTAGGAATCAGTGCTTTGAGAGTGCCCGGATCACAATGGAAAAATTCACCATACCATTGTTCCCCCGGTATGCACGAATGAAAGAGTTTCCTTATAAACTTTTGTTGAAAGGAATCTCTGTTTGCGATGGATTTTGAGGTGAGCTCTTCAAAGACCGGCTTCGCTGCACCAGATGAAAGCCAAAAGATGGGATAGGTGTGGGTTTCACAAGCTTTGTGGTTAATTGTTGGGTTTCATGAATGCATGATTGGAATATTTTCTTGATTCATTGATTAAGGTATGAAGACACAACCTGTGTACACAAAACTGAAGGTACATCACAAATTCACTAGAAAATGTCAGCAATTTGATTAATGCGCAATTACACAAATCATTATGATTTCAATGATCTCATTTTGAGTAATTTGTGTGTTCAAAGCTGACTAGAGTTTACACATTTCGCCCAACTGAGCCGATACTCATTCAACCTGTCCATACAGAGAAATGAGTAAGTCCTCCCAGTCCCAAGAGAAAGATAAAATGTGGCCCTCAAGACAGGTAACCTTCACAGACATGTTCTAGAGGCTTAGAAAATGAAGACAATTTGGTGGCTACCAAACATGCATAAACTCTTACAGGGTTTCGGAACACCATCACAGCATTGTCAGCAATAATTGGCAAGGGGGAGCGGGTCCATCCCATAATACTTTTCGCCCGAAAATAATGCTGAACTTCCTCATAAATCAACCATTTTTATTATGAATATATTGTAATTTTGAGAATACCGGTTCATGACTTGCTACAGGGAGGAGCATAGCGATCACTAATTTTTGACTGATATCATAAAATGTAGGGCAAACATTTTGAAAATTCTTAAAAACCAATGAGGAACAGGTCAGGGTAAAGAGATGTCTCAATTATTGAATTGAACAAGCCCCTCTGCTTGGCCTATCTGCACCGAAGTGGCTCTTTCCATAATTTGTTCAAAAATTTAGATTAAAATCAAGGTTAATTGTGAATGGAATAAACTTATCTTTGAAAAATCATGAAATCTGAGGTGAAAACTGACAACACTTATGATCACTAACACAGAAAAACACATGTGGGACAGTGTATTAATATTGCTTGGAAAAACACCTGACATTCCTTGATTATTTTACTTATTTCTCAGCTATTAAGCCTACACATTTTCTTGCAGAATCCCTCGCCAAATATTTTAACATACACACACTTGGGTGGTCATTTTATTGGATTCTGTTTCCAACTCATTTTGAGACTGTTAACACAACGGGCATTTCTCTTTAATCGAGGCCTTCTACAATTGGTGGATGAAAATGACATTGTAATATTTTTTCTGTGTGGATATAGAGAGCTATTGGGGTCGTTTAGGGGTCAATATATTTCCGCAATTCAAGAGGTCAAAGGGTACATTCACATGGATCAATTCAGTCTGGCACAACGTAACCTCAGCTACAAGTGTCTTTTTCACTCACAGGTTTAACAAAAAGTAAGTGCTTCATGTAAAACAAGGATAAAAATGCAAAACATTCCACAAGGAATACATCACTTGCATGGTGAAGGTATCGAGTATTGCCAGTACAGATGAATGGTCAATTCTATAGGCCAATATTAATGGTTGTTTGATGATTCATGCAAAGCAATAATACAAAAATCGTAGGCCATTTCTCTACATAGGCACCATTTTGAACAATAATCACCAGTCATATCACTATATGGCAATTTATCATCTCCTGTAGAAACAAAGAAATAAAAATATTATTTTAAACAATGTCACATACCCTTTTTCTTCAGCTAAGAATGGAGGGGGGGGGGGTGAATATGTTACAGTTTCTCTTGGGCTTCCCAGGGCCCTGTCTTACAAAGAGTTAGTATTGATCCAATCAATCGCAACTATAGAAAGCCACTAACGTCAATATCTAAAATACATGTTTCTTCAAAATATTTTCTACTTATGTGGTATATTCATATATTAACTTTTTTTTTTACAACTGAGTATGCTTCTCCTCGTTTTCAAAGGATATTGTGCTAATTTCCTAAAGAAAAAATTATGACACTGATGGATTTCCAGAGAGTTACGATTTATTGGATCAATCGTAAGTCTTTGTTAGACGGGGCCCAGAAGTGATATTAGGGTGTTTTCACAGCCACTACACAGACAAAATCTTGAACATTGTAAATCTATTGTCAAAAGCCCTTCATGACAATGCAGTATTTTTCAAAAATTTGTGAAATAAAAAAAAGGCAGTTGCGACTTGACAAACGATAATTGCAAATTTTTGTCAGTTCCAAATCTTAGGACGAATCTGCTGTCCCGGTTCAACAATTTTTGACAATGACCTCTAGGACGTTCATTATTTGACAAGCTTGTCAATAGATTATCAAAGTTCCAGAAAGCGCCTGGGTAGTGTTGTGGAAACTCGCTATTGAGGCATTTCAATGCAGATTTCTTGTGAAAATGAACAATGAAATATTTGAGAAGTGATGATAATATACTGTCTCGTCTTAATCCATGGTCATCAAGACCATGGCCTTAGATGCCTCATTGACTAGCCTCAATGGAGATTTTTGTGTCCTTTTAAATTTTGTTGTCCTCTAGTGCTTTTATAAATGTGCAACGACCTTGTCCCTGAAGTATTGCGATTTAAGGCCTATATCTATTCATTGAAAGTTCAAATGAATTTAATTTTTTAATATTTTGACATTCTTGTCAATACTATGCAGACTCTATATCTCTCTTCGTCACCAACTAGGGACGAGTCTTAACTCAATGTTTAAACGTGAAAATACCAGTCACAGGGACTTGTACAAAGGCTAACATCTCCAGACCCCATACACGTTGTATGCTCAAGGTGTAAGGAAATAGAAATTACACTAAAGCTATTGTAGCAGTATTTACATGAAAAACTGTCTACATGATAAAGTTTATTGAAGCACACAGGCCTAGTCTATTAAACACAGACTCAATCTTGAAAACATGTATCGCAATCTCTGATAGACTAGCTTTTTTGCTGATTTCTACCCTGTCCTATGTATTTCAGTTGTATAGTCTGCAGTTCAGACCCCTTGTGGACTTGATGTATGCATGTCTATATCGTGACAAAATGAATTAACAAGCTTCTGTGACTTCTAGTTTAATTCAATGTTTGGTTTCATAGACTAATACCCTTTGCTAATAATGTACTAAATCCAGACAGTTTTCTTTGCTCTTTTTAGAATAGTTCATTCCCCTTTTCTCTTTTTATAACCTTTCCCAAGCAGAGATTGTCAATATTCATGAATATTTTCAACTTTTAAAATGAGGCGATCTTCTGTGAACCTTGTCAAAGAATTCATTTAGTCGATTATAAATAATCTGCAAAGTTTGACAGATAATGATCATTCAAGATAAATTGCAAACTTGCAAAACCAGTAATCTGTTGAGCAATTTGCTCTGAATTCACTCACATGCATGATATACAGCCCTTTGATAAGGGGGGGGGGGTAAAAGAGAGCAAAGGACTAAATGCCCTTAAAATTATAGGGCTATATCATGAGGAATAATAAATGAGAATTCATGGGAAAAGATAATTCTGTCCCCCCTTTTATGCCCCAGAAGAAAAAATCTTCCAACACTTCCTTATAACAAAAGTAATATAGCTCTCTCTTTTATTTCACAATAGAACTTGACCCCCCCCCAAAAAAAAATATATGGTACGCTCAATGTCAATTCAGGTGGGCAAAGCACAAGCTCAACGCCAATTCTTGACTTTCTTGTGCATTGGAACTGGAAGACTACAATCTTACTTTCTGCTTAAAACCTTGACCAGATCCAAGAACAGTAGCAACTAGCATATACTACAAATACAGAGAATAAACCCCCCTTTTTTTACTTTCAATGTATCCTCAATGGTATGCCAACAATTGGGAAAAGGCTCATAAAGTAGGGGAGAAAAAGCAAAGAATGTAAGGGAAATCTCTGTGTCAATTTCTGTATTAGTTTGTTTCCAAGGCTGCAACAATGGACGGCTGTCTCTCCATGCACAAAAGCACACATTTTGCCATTATGCCCAGGCAAGGTTACAAAACCAAATTATGGGTGAATATCTCTGCAAAGTTGAAATAGTTTTGTGGCTTTGATAATCTCTGGGGCGAGTAGGGGGTGAAGTGACTTGTATAAAAGGTATGGGAGGCCCACTTTACACACAAAAAAATGATTCTGATATTTTCAGAGATGAAAGCAAGAAGGATTAAAGAGGTTTTAAACTTTACGTAGAAGCATGACTCAAAAGACGATTCTCGGTTACGTATGCAGCTAACACTATTGGAATTTGAAATTGACCCGCTGAACATGATTTGATTTCAATTGATATAGCCCCTAGCACAAGCACACATTTTGAGAATTAAACTTTCCTCCAAATCAAATCTGCCATCTGGGTATGTTTACACTTTATTTGCTGTGTCCCTTGGATGTGATTTAAAAGCTGTCAGTGCCCTGACACTGGCTACATTCACGTTTGGCAGCAGTCACAAAAAAGGACCCTATACCAAAGTCATAAGATGCCATGTGAAGTCCGAAAATGCCATCCAAAATCATGAAGGATGTAACAACATTTGCAACCGAGCTTTCATAAACAGCTACAATCAACTCCAAGAGCCTGTAGACCAATCAAATTTTTAAATCAAATTCTTTTATTAAATTATTCCTCTGATATCGGCCTGCATCTTTATGAAGACTTAAACTCGACAGAAGAGTATGTCATAACGCTGTTCATAAGTTATGAGAGACTTTACAAATGACCGGTGACCCTTTTTAGGAACTAAATCAACACATATGTACACCAGTTACCAAAAGAAAAGGTCACCAGTCCTTCGTAAAGTCACTCATAAGTTAGCGTCCAACTTTACGAAACATCCATGCACCTGGTCTGTGAAAATGCACCCCATTGATCTAATCGGCTCCACCAAGAAGTGGAAAAAATGGGAAAGAGAGGAGGGAAAAATGCTCCATCGAAAGCACCGAGCGTGGGAGAATACGTCCTATCATGACCCTTTGCCCCTACAGAAATAACATAGACTACCCTGTATGGTGTCAGATATGGGGGACAGAAATAGAGGAAAAGGGAGGAAAATTGTCCAAAAGGCATTCCGGTAGGCATCCACATAAAATGTGCTTTACTGGTGGTAGTTTGAGAGATTTTGGTTAGCATGACTAACATGTAGAACATCTATCTATAGATGTAATTGTGATTGCTGTTAGCAAGAAGTTTTTCTTCGATGATGATCAATGGCATACCTCATATTTGTGATCTTTTGATAATGGTTGCAGGCAAGGCAAACTAGAATGTAAAATCATGTTGTTATCAAAACCAATTCTTTACAATGCTTATATTTTGAACCCTAAATTAAAAGCTCAACACTCTTTTAAAAAACGTGCGAATCGGAACCCTTTAGCCCTGTATTTGGAACCCTCGAGAAAAAGGGTTCCCGAAAGATTGTTAACGTGCTCAAGAACCTTAAATAATTTAATAATAAAGAAACAAAAAAGTTCTAAAGTGACTGTTAAAGGTAATTAGAATCTTTAAGGGAACCTTTCAAGGTTCGATATATGGGACAAAAACCTTCTTACGCAACCCTTTTCCTCGGAGTGCACAATTCTTATCATATCGATAGTGCTTTAAACATTGGCGCGGGCTTCGACCTTCCCCCAATCATTATAGTTAATATTCTGCTGGTACATGCACTGCTGAAATTTACACTTGAAGATATGCTGGTAAGTATATAAAAGCAAGAAAATTGAGTGAAATTGTTCCTGTCACTCGGGATTTAGGCTGTATTACTGTAAACAATAAACAACTTTGGAGGTAAATGTATCTTATGTTTATACAAACTGATATTTATTGCCTTTCTGACAGTAATTGATGAAATTCAACAGGATCTCATCAAATTGATATGTTTTAATGCCTTATGTAGAAATATTCTCAACTCGGCCTTTTTTTGGACAAACTAAGAGATTGCCAGACATAGCAATGCATAATTCCTACATACCTGAGGGTCGTTTCATAAAGCTGATCATAAGTTAAGAACGACTGGTGTTCCTTTCTTGCGTTAAATGATATTGACCATTAATTGTTCATTGGTGATTATTTAGAGCGTAAGAAATGTTCACCAGTCGTTCTTGAAGTCGCTCTTAATTTACGAACAGCTTTATGAACACCCACCTTGACTGTGCATTGCACAGAATACCGTTATTGTATCGAACTTTTCAACTAATAACAAATGTTTGAAAGTCATCAAAATGACAATACCATGAGCAGATCTATGTGCACGTACCATTTTTTTATTTGGAACACCTTGGAGTTCAAACCGATGTTTGAATTACTTTTGATTTGTAAATATTATCTACTTGAAAACGTTTGAACCCAGTGACAACAAATATCCCTAATTTTGCAAAATCTGAGAGAATGTTGGCCAACATGCCAATAACTTCTTCCTATTCACACCTCAACAGATTTCCTCAAGACATTAACTTTTGGGTAAATGGTTTGATCTTGATAACGAGCTTTATCTGAATCAATACAGGAAAAATCTGTGCATTTAGGAGGCTCGGGAGGAAAAAAAGATCGCAATATATTTTAGTACTCTAATGAATGATTGCAAGAATCAAGTCCAAGTTTATTTTGTTGCTCTTATCGAAGGAAACCACTGCAATGGGGGAGAGGTGCACACCTTTTAGACAAAGATTTTTTTCATTTTGCTAGCAAGTATTCACTCTACTGACATAGGGTTACTGCAAGGGTTAAGTAGGAATGAAGATCATTACTATGTATGTAATCTTCATCTTGCTCAGTATTAATAACTACATGCTCTGTTAGGGTTCAAGCTTTAACACATGACAGATTACAGGGTAACTGATAAGCGCCTGGTGGTAATGAGCCCCAATCACTTGTGTGATTTGTGTTTCATAAGGTAGAACATTCAGACAGGAAAAAATATCAAACGTGTGTGATGCTTGGGTTATTCTTACAATGCATTATGTCCAAAGCAACATCTCTATAAATCAACACATAGGCCTTAATTTGTAATATGAATGCAGAGTATATAAAAAATGAAAGCAAACTGATATGTGCGCAATATTTGTCAAGAGCAAAATATTATTTGAAAACCTTGCTATTAAATTCAATCAAAAGTGTGCTTTGGAATTAACAATTACTTGCCTAATCAATGAGGAATGAATTGAATGAAATATCAAGTAAACTGGAGAACATTACACTTATATGAATATTTTTTCATCATTAAAATAAATGCACTTTGTATTGTATTGTTTACAGTATATAACTGCAGCCTACATCCTGATCAGTATCCTTTGACATATAATGGCTTCACATTTTGTTGGAAGGTGCCTTTGTAAATTAAAGAGTACCCTTCATAAGACATAAATAAATGAAAATCCATATATTTTATTGTTCAAAATAGATATGAAATGAGGCCCGACAGCCGCTGTGCAGTGCCAGATCGACGAGGCTCTATCCCTTTAATTGTTGAACGCCAAACAGGGTAGCAGTGACTCCCATCTTTAAATGTCTTTTGGTCTGACATTGCCGGGGTTTGAACTCACGACCTCCCGGTTGTGAGACAGATGCTCTAACAACTGAGCCAACACAGCGGTATAAGTTATAGATGTCTAAACCTGCGCCTGTATCAACCTATGAAATTCACACAGGTTGACTTGAAGTCAAATATTTGTGGAAGTCAAAGTAAATTATTAGAACACATTATGCAAAAACATTAGTTACATACCTCTTCCAAGTGGAATTTCTCTTTAAAAGTGGAACATATTTTTGTGGTTCCATAGTCATTTTGACACCCTTTTGCAAAACAGATTTATAACAAAATCTATCAATGTTTTGAAGGAATCCTTTATTTTAATACCCAAATTCTCTCTGGCAGAGAATTTTCTTTCCTTTCTGTACATGTACAGTATATGCAAATAGTTTCAGATATTGATCATAAATCAAAATGGGCACTTCTTGATTTCAAGTGACGAAGCAAACGCTCACGCGATCAGCAAACTTGATGTAGGCCCAGATAGCTACATCTAGCTCAACCTCAGAAGTGATAATTTGCCCATCACCTTCACCAGCCCTTGATTAGTGACTTCAGTACTGACCAACCCTTCTACCAATGAAAAGCTTTATCCATTTCAAAGCAGGTGTAATTGGGCAAGAGATAAGCTCCTCCCTATTTGGAAGAGTTGACCAATGGGACGGCAAGACTTGATGAGTTCATCAAGGTTACAACAGACATGCATCTTTATGTGTGGTTCTGATAACGGTTTTCATTGTTACAATACAACTTTGATCTGTGGGGAGGCTGAATAGTAGGAAGAGGGAGGGGAGGAGAGAGGGGAGGAAGGGAAGGAGGAAGGGGAAGGAGGGGGAGGAGAAGAAGGATGAGGAGGGAGAGAAGGAGAAGGGAGGAGAGTGAAGGGGTTGGGGCTCAGGAATGAAGACCAATCAGTTGGAAAGATGCTGCTGAAAGTTGTAAATGTTGACAAATGGTTTTATCTATCTAGATAACAAACAATGCTAGACTGCCAATACAAACTCCTAACATTTGACTTCGACTTCTTTCAGTGTAAGGCCTACATGGAAGTTAAAATTATGTAGTTAAGATCCCCCTCCCCCATCTTTTAAGGCCATTACTCAAACCCATAAGAATCTGTGTTAATTATAATGCACACATTTTAATCAGCTGTCAACGACATAAATGCTCGTTCAAGGAACGTCACTCTCCCTCCCCCTCCCCATGTGGTGTTTGAAAGGCAGTTCCATCCATCCAACACCAGCGAGGGCGCACTTTTGCCAGGTTACTTGACGAATCGACACGTGCCCTGCCAATTAGTCTTTTTCTTGATCTGGGCAAGGAATTACTGCCCCTCGCCTATATAGATTGGAAGGAGGAAGTAATATTAATTGAAAGATATTCACAGGAATCTGAGGAATGCCTGGCATGTAGTTGATTACAAGGATACATCTTTGAGAGGGGAAGTACCTATTTGGCCAGGAGTCGACTCAAAACTTCCTACTGCCACTGAAGCAGTCGATTCTAAGCTGTGCTTTCGCTTTGCAGGGGATCCAATGAAAATAAGGATAACACTTTTAGTACTCCATTAAGAACTAAGAATGTCACTTAATAAGCCAACTTAATCTGATTTTTTTTTAAAACAAATAAGCGGTGTAAGCACTAAACAATAACTGTCAAAACACATTACAGTAAGGACTACAGGTAGATTGTATATTTCGTGTTCTTTGTGTGAAGTAAACATAATAGGCATACTAGGCCTATGTTTGAGAGTATCAGGATGAATTGTATGTAACCGTTGAAATCATCGCATAGTTTATTACCAGAAAGCTCTGGGTTCATCAACACCAGTGCTGGTTTATTTCAAAATACCATGACATCGATACAATCTACATCCCCAATCATCACCAGATATCTACACAACACGCATTCTAAGAATGCATGCTTGTCAATTCAGCACAAGCCAAACATGCATTCATGTTCAACATCCTCCCTCCCCGAGGGAACGGGCTTCGTTCCGTGCCTCGCGGCTTCACCCACTTATCTCCTGACCATCGGAAGAGGCGCATGTGTCCGCGCGGGTCTTAATTAGATCAGGTTCGCACGTGCACAATTCCTGCGCCAAACATACCATTCATACCGGCTATCAAGCACACGCAACCGCCGGCTCGCTAACGCACACGGCGTAAACCAGCTGGTAATGCAATCCGGCTATGATGTACATACCCCCTGCGAATGCGTCCAAGATGTTAACAGATGAAAGGATTATATCTGGATTCTACTTACAAAGAAGGTCAGTGATGCCCTTGCCTTCCCTGGAAACCCCATGTACAATGACGGCATGGGTGTGAATAGATAGAGCCTTTAGAGGGCCTACGAGTACTACTCAACCTTGACATTGCAATATTCACCTCTCTATAAAGGTGTTGTACATGTAGTTCAGTGGAAAGAGTCTGTGGTCTACAAACATGAGATCCAAGGTTCAATCCAAGCATACAATGTCCTGAGATTATTGCTATTTGTTCAAAGTTCTAAAACCCCCATGACCAATAGTAAACCATGGTATGGGTGAATATACAAGGTCCTCCTAACTTAAAGAGAAATTCCAGTAGTTGCAGTAAACACTGATTTCATGAGAAAGTCTGTAAAACCAGGCTTAATTGTCAGTATATCATCGAGGATCTAGAACTTTGTGAAATCTTGAAATCTACGCTGAAAAATGTTCAGACTGAACTTCCCCAACACAGATAAGCGCACGTGGGACAGTGTATAATTATTGCTTTGACCTTCGGGCCCGACGCTCTACCCGAATCCTGTGCTTATTTGCTGATTTCTCAGCAATTACACAATTTCTTCCAGAATCCTTTGGCACATGCGTTTTATTTATACAAACAGACACTTTGGTGGTAATTTCATTGGATTCTGTACAAACTCATTTTGATATCATTACCAAAACTAGCATTTACCTTTAAACATGAGGCCCAGGGTTCGAACCCCACCACAAATGTCTTGAGATAAGCACTAAAGATTCTCAATAAAAAAATATTTTTTTATTATTGGTTGCAAACTTTTCAATTTCTCTATAACTTTGCAACTGCATGGCAGGTTTCGATCAAATCACTTCTTTTCATCATAAAAAACATTGTCCAAACACCCTTTTTTATCAAATCATTTCTTACACTTATTCTCCCAAAGGATGTCCGAGGCATCATTTCATATTGAATTCGTTTGGTCTTGCTTGCAACAATTTAAAGTAGTTCGTTTTGATCTCCAAGAAGCCACCCTACCCTCATGATTAGAAATATTGCAATTTAATCGCTGAGCGGTTAGGCCATGAGTACAATGTAAGGGTACAATAAATCAATGAAAATGGCATACAAACAATGAGCTATTGAAAATTAATGCAGAGAAGACTTTAAAAGTCACCTTGAATTGAAACTGGTAATATTATCGTTTACAATGAATTCCTACAGAATAGAAGAGGATATTGGAATTCATGTTGTAATTATTATTTTTTTAAATTGATTGATATTTGCTTTGAATTTAGACTCACTTGTTCAGTATGGATAGTACTTCGTTAAAAGGATTCCTTGACTTGAATTTAAGAATAAAAACGCAGTTTGAGAAACATTCGAAAGTTAAAATAAATGGTACTCTTTGTCTTTGGAAGTACATGACTAAATGTCATTACGGCAGGCAGAATGATGTAGGGGAAAAATTCAGCTGGGCAACTGTTATTTTTCATTTCCCTTTAAACAAAAATAACTTCCCTTTGTGTAAAATTATTGCTCACAATTCTGAAACGTTGAAGTGAAGGTGTATGGTGTATTGAGTCTTAAACGAGGTACATGAATGCATTGAGGGATCTTACATGTAGAGGCCTACATGTATATCCCTACCCACTCGGCACATCTGTTTATCCAGCTAAATAACATAATAGACAGCTAATTGAGATGATTGGATGGTGAAAAGGAGTAATAGACAGTTAATGAAGATGATTAGATCATGGGTATAAATTATTTTGATTTAGTTATCACGGCTACATAGACAGAGACATTGACAACTCCGCAAGGCAATCACTCACTACCAATAACCCCATGATATATGCACCAACGAATAGGCCTACATTCGTCAGTCATTAATGGGGGGGGGGGGGTTACTCTCACACAAACATCAATTCACTAATAATTATTAATTCATCAATTTAGTTTTGTGGTTCAAAGGATTGTATGAAATATAGAATTTCAAGCATACAATCATACTTTAAGTTGTGTTATAATTCACTAATTATCTATTGCCTTTTTTCTGTTAGTCAAGTTTTTATATGAATCTTTTTATCTGCCCTTTTTTGTTTTATTTAATTGAATTATTTTTTGAAAACAATGAATTTTGTTGAAATAAGTATTGTTCCATTGGGATTCCATGAGAATGTTTAATCAAATGTAATTGTTAAAAAAATGAATTTGACTTTGTAATGTAGACTTGCAGGACCATTGCTAACATCACACACTATTATGAGTCATACTCTCTCCATGCCAAATATATTCACCACGATATATACATCATCACAAAGTGAGAGGATTAATGGAGATTTTCTTTTCTCTGTGAATACCCCCTCTCATTTATCAAACGCAAATATTCAGCTGAATATGTTAGTAATGTACTCATTTAATTGCCCCAAGTTGAGTGTTAATTTATTTTCAGCAACTGTTCGTGCTACATCCATTGGCATGAAGTATTAGCTTGAATTGGCTCATAATATCCACATACACACATGAGCTTTATGATAAACAGCTTAACTGCAAATGAGAGGAAGGAAGAGAGAGAGAGAGAGAGAGAGAGAGAGGAGAGAGGGGGAGGGGAAGGGGTGCTTTGATTGATTGGAGAATGATAGGATGGAAATGTGATAGACAGAAGAGGGCCATTGAGAGATGAATCACTAAATAGAAAGCATATCAAAAGATAAAAGGAAATCTCAAATCACCTGGCAAAATTCATGCCTTGCTTTCAAACAAAAGAGAAACTCTAGAATTGCCATCAATGGGCATTCCACTGCATGGCAGACGATCTTAGAGCATTAAAGGCCCGTTTTTGCCCCGTTTCCCTGTTATTTTCTTGTTAAAGGGCAATCGGTATGCCCAAAGTAAGTCAGACCTCGATGCTGAGCTGGCCTTATATGTACTCTGGGTATAGCCGGGGTATCTAACGCGCAGAGCATGCCCAGGAATGCATGGTATGTGATAGGCTAGCCGGGTCGCCGCATTCCAGGCATACCAGCTGATTCAGGCTGGCTTGAGGGAGAGAGAGTGAGAGGGGGACGAAGGAGAAGGGAGAGGGGTAACCACGGTGATAGGGGAAGGTGTAATCCTTTAGATGAGAGGTCATCTAAGAGCAGTGAGTGACTGACACCCCGATGGGGGGCTCTCTTAAATAGAGACGTGAAGTCGTCTTGCCTGATCAGTTTGGGCTTAGGCCTGCCCTGGGTTGGTCAAGTCTCACTACTCTCTCTCTCGTCCCGTCTATCAACCACACCAACTTTGGAAGGGCAAGGCAGTTCTCTTCGTCGATAATCCATCAACCGAGAGACCGTACCTTTATGGTAACTCCTTTTATCGGTTATCAGTCACGACCCCATTGAGACATCTTGAAGACGCCGATGGACCCACGTGTATTTGAATTCTTGTTTGACTTTGCCACATGTGCTAATTCTACAATAGCCCAATTCAAGAACGATGGTCCTCGTCCTCTCTGGCTTGAGCCCTTGTTTTCAGTGCTATATACATCTATGCTCACTGAGTGAGTTTCATCGGCTTGTAATGATTGTGCTACTGCTGTGCTGGAATGGTATGTTGATCCCATCTTAGCATTTATCTATCTTCATGGGTCTGCAAATGTATTGATATATATGCTACCAGTCTTGTATACTGATAGGTGTGAAATATTTCACAGGAATGAAGCTGGCCCCAAAACATTCACATTGGTGTGAAACAGAGTAAAGATAATGTATGGTAAGAAAACTGATTTAAAAAACTTAATGATATATATATTCCATTTCTGGTATTTGGGTATTCTTGTAAAATATTTTGCTTGTAGATAGATCTATAGCTGGTCACATAACGTTGTACGTGTATTTTACACAGTACAGTCACTTTGATTACCCAAAGTATTATATTCAACATAGGCATGCTCTGATTTCTAAAACAGTTTATTTTGATTAACTAATTTCTTCAAATGATTTTTCTCGTTAAGATATCATTGAATACAATATTCATCAAGAAAAAGAAGATATCACAGTGGTGTCTTCCAGTTGTTTCTGTTCCAAAGCATAATTTGAGCTTGAATGTATTACTTGATGGATGATATGATACCTTGATATTTATTTTAGCTGCTGGTAAATTTTGAAAAGGATCTGCATTGATAATTTTTTTTTCAATTATTTTCTAACTTGTACAGCATTAATACTGGTGAATAGCGTATAATTCAGAAACCAAACAGGCTCTCTAATCTCATCACAGCTCTCATGTGTAATGGTAAAGAATAAATCTAATAACTGCAATTTCTGAATTCAATCAGACACTTACTGTACATGATAATAATGAATGGAAGCAGTTTGCTGAGGGTAAATCTCAATTCATATACACTATATGTAGGCCTATGCCCTACACAAAGATGGAATATACAAGAAATTCTAAATTTATTGATTGTTCAATTTTTAACATGTAATATTTGCCGCTCAGCACCAGGTAACACATGCATACTAAAATGCAGTCCCTTTTCTCTGGCATTTTTAATGTTGATGCCTACTTAAGCTAATCTTTGTTTTCCTAATAAGAATTGCCAATGAGTCACGACTTTGAGCTGGTGTATATGCTCTCCGTCTTCCTCCCTCTCCCCCCTAATTACCCCCCTCCCATAAAGGACGAGAAAACGAGATGCATTCCCGGGCGATACTCCTCTTACGCCATCTCCCCCAGTGCCTGCTTCATTTCACTATAATCAAAAGACATATATTATTTCCGCTTGCTTCGTACAAAGTTCCGTCGGACCACTCTTGTGTTATGAGCATGCATGCCAATTGACTCGATGCACAAGTAATCTACACGCATTCGTCAAATTGTCTCTCTTCTTCAAATATGTCTTTGATATGTACAAACGCGGGTGAAGTAGTGGTCATTTGTATTTTTATTTATAGGACGACATAGGTGAGGTAGTGAAGTTTATAAAACTGAGCTCACAGTATTTTTTTTCTTCATAGTACACTCAAGACATTTCAAAAGCTTGAAAATCATTAGGCCTATATTGGAATCCCGATTGTTTACACTATAGGAGTTAGAATGAGTCAGAAAGCATTTTTTTATTTACGTCTCCCCCCCAAAAAAATCAAGTTAATAGTAATATTCTGATCTCCTAGATTCTACAATATTCTTGCTGGTTCAAAAGGAGTTTTCTTGTTTCCTCTAATTAAGCATTTATCAATGTTGCATAATTTTGATTGGAGAAGTAAAGATTGTGTCATGGACACTCCTCATTCACTGCATTTTATCTTTGGTTGGATAATACGAGTATATATAGACAATCATATTCTGAAAAAAGGACATGTGAAAATGGAGAAATATTTGCTGGCAGAATGTGAACCATACATTTCCCTCATTGTAGATCTTCCATGCTAAATCTCTTATCTTGGATATTATCGAATGTACAATGATAGCAGTGTTTGAGTTCTGCGCATGCAATCTTAATCGCTACCTCTGTTTTGTTCCCACTATCACACAGGCATCATACATCTCCCTTGTTCTTCTAAATATGGACTCACGGGGCTTCTCCTTCTCCTTGGCGCTAAAAATAGACACAGCATGGCTCTCGACAACGATTTCTACTTCAGCCAAGCTCGTCAAGAGGAGAAAGAGTGCGAGGGAGAGGGGAAGGGAGGGAGGGAAGGGAGGGGTTGCTGTTGAAAAGAGTAAAACAGAAAATCAGTCTTTTGCCCTCCTTCCATCTCTCTTCGTATTTCATCTCTTTTAAAATCTCATTCTTTATGTTTCTTTTTCATACCATCTCTTCTGGCTATGTATGGGGGTATAACATCTCATCACTCTCTCACTCGTACTCTCTTCTCTCCCTCTCTCGCCGCCCATCTCTCCAATGTACGTGGACTCATATGGATAGCAGGGAGTCTGTGCCAGGGAATTTCAGGTATGCTAATAGTCTCACAGACATAAACCCAGTGTATATTGTGGAGTTGATTGTGTGGGGGGAAAACATGAGGTCATATACCGACAGAGACAAATGCCATAGCTTAAAATTCACGATGGCAATCTATCTGAAGAATTCAAAATTCAGACATGGTAGAACATAAGTACATAGGCCTAAATTATCAGTGTTAATCAGCATACTGTGATTCAAATTTGCCAACAAACTTTGACTCGGAAGATAATAGTCATGCGACGAATCTGGTTCTGAATGAGTAGACTATCAGGTACATTGCAACTGTGTGTGAACAGGAATGAACATACCATTATAGTCTATAGTTTGCATAGATCATTTGAAAGAGAGAAAACAGGAAGCAATGTAAAGTAAGAGACTAAATCATGAAAACAAACCCCGAAAACAAAAGAATCAATGCTAGTTTCTCCAGTTAAATTTGGAGAAGACGGTGAAAATTTTCTATCACAAGGAAGGGTATGAGACTTGATTGATATGTCACAGGGCTATCATACTAAAGAAAATAATAATCCTTGCCCATTTTAAAATCAGCTCAAAACACATTATTTCAAATGTTGCATAGCCATTTTATATCCCTTCTCAATACAAGAATAATGTTAAGACCAAATTCCTGACATATATTTAAACATATGCCTATTACTCAGACTAGAACTATCGAACGAGAAATTGTGCTCTAACGAAGTATATATGTATATGTTCCTCCTCTGATTATGATAATGGAAGCGTAAAGCGTGTAGAAAAAATGGGGGAAGGAAAGAAGGACATGTAGAAATGGCTTCCTTCATACAACCCTGGAACTTTCCGACGCATCCATCATTTACTCCTACTTCTCCAATTAGCGATGCATAGTCTCTGATTGAGCCATTTCCTACCCCTCAACCTTTTCACACCTTTATGGTTGTTTATATAAGATAAGTAACTAAACATTGGGCCTCATTGGGTGAACTGCATTAGATTTTCATACAGAAAGCAACCATACCTTTGGGGAAGTCTTGGCCGTGCCCATTCTCTTGCACAAAAATAACTCGATTATGTCGACAATGAGATTTTAATCTCTAAAAGCAGTCCTATTTGTGCTAAGTGGATTTTGAAAAAAAAATCAAATTACTGTATATACATGTATTTTGTGTGCCATTTAATTAATTCAAAAAGGAAGGAGGGATTTTCTAAAATGGAGTTTGGAAATTCAGACTAATCATTTGCAGCAGATCTCATATCTTTTATTCACATCCCCATAATAGCTCAAACTGTAAATGTATGGCACAAAGAGTAATTTTAAAGCCATGCAATACAATGTATTATTTTCAAACCCCTTTAAAAGGAACTGGAATTCTCCTAATTCAATGGAAATTTGGGGGGGCTATTCATTCTCATTTCCACATGAATACCTTTGGATTGTTGAGAAGTCTGCAGTATTCATTATTTTGTCAAAATCTCAAATCTCTAAAAAATTGAATAATGGGTATGAGATTACCTTTTAGTATTAGTGAATAAAACCATCAAGCACACATGTTTTGCATATGGTCCTAGAATTGTTACTTTCAACTTGCATGGAGAGGTGACCAAGTTTTTTTCCTAACACTACAGAGTGGAATATAGAGGGTTTACCAAACTTATGGTAATATTCTTTATAACTTATAATCTGGTCCACGTACAAGATTTTCCCTGCCCCTCCATACTACATTCAACATATTATAAAGACCCCCTCCCTATTCTTTGGGACCCAATTTAATGAGTATTTGACAGAACATCAAGTCAGCCCCCTCCCCTACATGCCATAATTTATTGAATGTATGACAGGCGAGCGAGTCAGTGAGAGGGGAGACCGGCGCGTGGAGCCAAGATAACGCACCTATCAGGAAGAACTTACGATCCGGCCAATTTCCAAACACCCTCACCGCACAGGAAACCAAGGGCTAAAGCGCTTCCACAGAACGTGTAATCAGTCCTGAAAACGCCAACCCGACCAATTAGTAGGGGCTCTGCTCTCCCTACCCAAAGTCTCCCTCTTTCCCTTCTCTCTTTGAAAGCCTTTGGCGGAGTTCGTCTTCTTCTGCCGGGACTCCTCCTCCTCTCGACCCAAGGCGTTCCTGCTGATTAGACTCGGCTTGTCCGGCCTGTGATGGGAAGAGTGTCAACGAGAGCTTGAACGCCAATCCCGGGCCTCTTATCGCTCCCTGCCAAATTAGTCGGTCAATTCCCCTCCTTACTTCTCTTGCTAGCCTACCTTTCCTTTGACAGCTATACATACTCTCTCTCCCATTCTCTACTCCTTCCTTTGAAACCCTGAGGAAACCTATCTTGCAGTGTGCCTCTACACGTGGAAGAAAGCGCTGTCCGAGAGCCTGGCGTGCGCATCGCTGAAGCTCTGCGGCTAACCTTATCTCGACTGGCCAAATTAGCTTCAAACTTCCAGCTCTCACTCATATCGGGTTCTGCTTCTGACCTGACAGCTTGTAACTTTTTTATCTTCTCTTGCACAGCTCTCATCAAAACGCATTCACTCTCATGTGTTGCCAAGTTAAACTTTGCGAAGCCTTCGGAAGAGGGAAAGCTGAAAGTGAATTGGTCACTCTGTTAAACAGTCTTCACACTGGACGCAACTGCCTCTTTCACTCTGCAGACGTCAACGTATATTCGATTCTTAAAATGACCCCAGACCAGAGCCCTGAAGTGAACAAGAATTTTGTTAATAATTCTAGTGCTGTTTCTTGGATCAATGCTCCATATCACACCTTCAAACTTCTTTCATTGCTGTAACTTGATCACCTGAAGGAACACTATCAACCTGCTTCTGCATGCGAGTCTGTTCAGTTACTTTTCACTCATCTTCACATACACAGATACGTACATACGACCTTCTGAAGCCCATCTTACTTGGAATCATTGATGATCAGAATATGGAGTTAAAAGGAGGTAAGAACGATTTTTTTAAAGATGGTGTATAATACAACTTTAATTTCCTAATCAATGCCATTTTATAGGATTCTAAATCTGCTTTTCAATTCAAAGGAAAGACCGAAGCACTAATGGATAAACAATGTTGAACTTTTTAATGTCTCTGCAATTCAAGCCTTTTGCATGTATCAATGCATGCAATGCTTTGCAAAGTAATAAACAAGATTAAATCAAACTTGAGTGCCTTTTGCATCTATCTTGCACTCTGATTTAACCCTTATTCGGAAATTTACATTGCTCTTTATGGTGGCATGCAAAGTCCTCTATCAATTACAAGTTTTTATTTATTTTACTCTTGTACAATATCCTTATAGAATTCATGCGCATATATACTGAATGAAGTACCTCCCTCCCTTTTTACCCTAAACAAATTTGAACTTTCCGAAGTTTGTTTGTTCAAGTAAGGAGAACTTTGAGTAGTCATTGTAAAATGATTTCAAAGTATCAAAATGGGGAAATAAAAGGTCATTTCATCGATCGAGTTCAATTCGGGAAGACCATCGTGGTAGAATTATTTAAATTTGTAAATGCAGCCAAGAAGAACAGAATTTAGAGGAGGGTCCATGTAGAAATGTGTGGAATACACTGCTAACTACTTTATTTTGATTTATGTTAGGATGTAGATGGATTGAGAATTTCTGAAAATAATCATTTTCACTCCCAGATAATCAATGTGGAAATATTTTGAATAATGATTATGAGTTTGGAGTTAGACAATTGTAGGTCCAACCTATAGTATGAAACATGATTCAGAGATGACTCAGATGTACACATGTTAAATGCAACTTGAATTGTGCATGAAGAAGTCTGTAATTTGATAAAGAAATGAAATGCAGAGACGCCAATAAGATGTTCAGAACAAGAGCTCCGGATGCTGCTAGAAGTTCTACCAAAACAACCAGCTGGACACGCCCACCTGGACACACCGACCTGGACACACCCACCTGGACACACCCACCTGGAAAACTCATCTTTGACAAATCCCATGCCATAACATACTTCTTTAGAATTCCATACTGAATCTCCGCAACTCTATGGAATGTAAAGAAGTATGTATTGAAACTGGGACCTCACATCGCAACACCTTGAAGAGAGAGAAGGGGGTTGAGACTGGAGCACCGCAGGACCAAGGGGGCAATGTTCTGCACTCCTACGAACCCCATCAGGATTAGATTTACCTCAAATCACACACCCTGGATCGCAACACCTTGAAGAGAGAAGAGATAGCAAAGATTGGAGCACTGCCGGACCAAGGGGTGTTACGATACACCCCTACCAATCCCATCCAGCTGAGCTATACCCCTCTTTCTATGAGAGAGGATAGGGTACAAGACACTGGAGGACCAAGGGGTAATAGAATGCACCCCTACTAATAAGCCTGTTCACGGTTGTAAACTGCGCACGAGCAGAAAAAGGTAATTTGAGATAAACCATGAAGATGGCTTTCAAATTCACTGACATAGGCATTTGTGATTTGATGATTATTCATGTATTCCTTTCAAAATATTCATTTTATCACATCCAAGCTGAAGAGTAATAAATAGAGCCTTCATAATCACTGGTATTTGACAGTAGCCTAAACAATAGTCAAATGTGCCAAAGGCAGACAATAAAACAGATTTCCAAACTTTATCCCTGATGTACTATTCTAGTCACCTGGTCTATACAATGCCTTTTGTTCTTAGAATTTGAATACTCTACCGGTAAAGCTTACGCAACACCTACATTTGAAAATGATAGTGCTTATTCTAATGAAAAATCACAAAGGTCATTTGAGAAAAGTTGATCATGAGCTAACCGTGAACTGGCTTATACCACTCAGCTAAGTAACACCTCATATTGCAACTTCATAATGAGAGGTACGATGACAATGAGTGGAGTTCTGTAGGACCCACGGGGTAATAAAACACACCCTTCTGATCTCTACCAACATGAGCTTTATCTCACATTGCAACTAAAACAGAAGCAGGGAAGATATTGTATCTCTTCAAGAACAAGGGGTAATACAATGCACCCAACCAACCTCAACTTGATGAGCAATGCCTAACAAGCTGGCACTGATGTCTCTATACCAGTGAAATTTAGTTATTTAGTTTAATTTAATAGCATTACACCTTATTATATGTCATGTAATGTATATTTAATGTCAGCATACCGTAGAATGTAAAATAATTTTAATTCAATAATCCTTCTAATTAATGTAAAACACCTAGAGATCTTGATATTTAACCATCTATAAATGCATTATTATTATCATTAATATTAATATATCAAGATATGAATAAGATGAAAGTACTTTCAAGATTTATTTTCCTGAAGATTAAGTAACTAACAAGGTTCGCTTCTTTCATCACACTTCACCTATAAGTTCACAATTTAAACCCCAGCTAAAGAATTTCAAAGCCACCCCCATAACAGATACATGTACAGTATTCTAATTTCATTAAATTCTCACCCAATCGAAATCTTCTGGGATGTATTCTTAAAAATTTTATCTCACCATTGCCAATAAATTGACTGATTCTATAAACACTGTATCTCTTTTTTGTGCAGGTGAATGCATGATGAATGAACAACGAGGGCGCCACAGGAATCAACAGTAGATAGTATCCACCCACAATGAGCCATATCATTCTTATCACCATAGAGGCAGAATGGGCCGGAATGCATTTGGACCATAATTCTTTCATCTAGTCTTCCAGTATGTCTGACGCGCATTCTATATACCCTGATTGCATCTTCAAACTGAAAGCATTCCAAATATTCAGGCTCATTTGTGAGCAGGGGTGGCATGATTTATTCTTGCTCATGGTAATATTGTCAAGATGCATGTACAGGATACCTATTGGCATTCAAAGAAGTACTAACCCTACTCTGAATACACTTTCCACCCTATCACATGGTAAAAGAAATCGTAATTTGAAGGATACCAGTGGAAAATAAGGCTAATGACAAAATTTTAGCACGTGTGAAACCAAACTAGAACATGATTAGAATCACGAATGCTAATCACAATCACGAATTCAAATTCTACTCTGGAGGTGAATTCCACTTAGTTTCACTCAAATTACGGTACACATTTTACGTGTGAAAGGCTTGACCTCCAAAACATCTTTTGGGGGGCGAAGCTTATGTGACCTTTCAAGCACTTCCGTAGATAATACAATTGTCATGCACTCATCGTAGTTTGTATTGCGATGCAGTGCTTTGATTGACAAGTCACCAAGGACACATACCGCCTTTGCTCGGGAATTCAAATTCAAATCACAGTTTTCGAGTGAGCTATGAAAAGTCCGATGATTCTAAAGACGAATTGCAATCATCATTAGAATTCATGTGTGAAAAGCCCCTTGGTAACATGCTTACAACATTCGTATATCATTTAAAATATTTTGAATCCAACTGTAGGAAAGTTAGAAATTATCTGGAAGCTACAAAACATCTTCAATTATAGACAATTGCTCCTTGAAGGAAGTGGGGCTAGATTGTTCTGGGGCCCGTAACACAAAGCTTAGCAATCATCGGAGGACATTTTTCTACGATTGATTGCATTGACTATAATGTACAATAAATCGTGAAAATCAATCGTGAAAATCAATCGTACGATTAATTGCTAATCTTTGTATAACAGGACCATGGTCAGACAAAAGTTTGGAGTGTCAAGACAGTGTGAATTTTAATATCCTACTTCAAGGGACATTTTCTTACATTTTACCCATCAACTGGGGACATCCGACAATATACAAATAGCGAATAGGCATGAGTGCGATGGTGCGAGATTTTGCATGAGGTGAAAGAAAGATGCTCTATTCAACGAGGCTTTAGCCGAGTTGAATAGAGCGTCTCTTTCTTTCACCGAATGCAAAATCTCGCACCATTGCACAAATAAGAATATTCGCTATTTGTGTTGTACAACGCCTCGGAAGTTAGCGAAAATTTTCCCTGCAGTAATCTATGAAAAGGGAGCAAAAAAATTGAAAGCGAAAAGCAAAATCCCACAAGCGCACATGACCTTGGGCAGCAATGCGCAATTGAGCCAGCCGGCTTATACGCGTATCGCACCTTCATTTCACTGAGCGCAATCGTATTGTGACGTCACCTCCTAAAGCCATGCAACGGTACATTTTGGATGGTACGTCTTGTGTGCAACGGTACGAATGTTTGACATTCAGCCTCTCATTTGCTCGCGTACAACAAGCTAAGCAGGCGTTGTACAACCAGGGATGTCCCCGGTCCATTATTACCATGCCCATCAATTCATCATGTCATTCAAAACCGTTTCATATCGTAAACTCATGATTTTTTTAAAAGATCTGCTCTCCCAAAATGACCAGTGACTGAGCAGGATTCCCAGTACAGCCTTGCATAGCTCAGGCGGCACATACTTCTATACCAGTATCTACCTGAAGGTCTCAGCATTATAGTCATATACCTGACATGTTTACACACACACCATGGACCTAACCAACAGAGATGGTAGGTCCATGCACATACACATGTGCGTAAGATATCTTCACACACACCTACACATGCATGTAAGATATCTTCTTGACAAAATAGTAACTAGCTGAAATCCAGAAATACTGAAAAAGTCCCCCAGATCACCAACATATTTATGAACAATCACAAGTGACATAAAGGTATCTCTACTTGACAAAATGATGATGATGTTCATCCTTCACTAGCGAAGACGACCACAACTGCAAAAATTCCTGTGGGTACGAAAATGGCTGAATAGACCAATCTTTGCCCGAAAAAGTCTGTTGCAGTGTGGGCAAGCAAAAGGCAGTACTGGGGCAGGGACAACGATGGTGCTTGCTCTGTCTTTTCGACACTGGCATTTTTGTTCTTGTCCACACGTTTTTACAAAATAGTAACTAGTCGAAAACCAAGAAATACCCCCCCCCCCCCAAAATCACCAACATTTTATGAACAATCACAAGTGGGATTTTCCCTATCATACTAAACTATACCATGAGATAAGTCTTGTCAACCAAGGGAATTCCTCACACTAATTCTACTTCTTTTAACAAATTAATGATAATCATTTTCTACCAGAATAATTTGGCACATAATATCTTTAAACATTATTTGATGGATTCAGTTCATATTATTTTGTTATTATCAGAAATTGGAATCTTGTCTTCCGATAGAGAGAGAGAGAAGAAGATCTTTCTTGATACACACGTACAAGTGAATCAGCTAAACACGTTTCCCTACAGAACCAAATGACTGCTCCTATGTCAAGTGTTTATTTTGCCATCAATCTTTAATTGTTGACACTATCAGAGCTCACTAAGTACATACTTTGCCTTCAATTGATGAAAGGTGTTGTAATACTTTAAGTACACAATTACACAGATACATTTGATTATTTTCAAGAGTGATAAAAACCAAATCAATGTAAAGCCCCCGTCACACTTATTCGGAATCAGCAGAAATCAAGCAGAACCAGCCGGAATGAGAATTTTTCAAAATTCGAGCCACATTAGGGAGGGAATTTCGAATTGATCTAAATTTGTAAAAATGCTGTTCGATGACCGCAATGCTCCTCAGTGACTCCTCAATGCTGACTGACGTTGCAGCAACAGTTAGCCGTGCTTTTATGCGATTCAATTCTCCCATGAATGCGATCGGAACGTTTCGAATGTTGTTGAAATGTGGTCACAATATTTGGAATGCAGTCAGTGCGCTGTTGGACTGCACTTTGAACGCCGTTCTATATTTTTCCAGTTCAAATGCACATCGAAAGTTTTGAGCATGAGCAAAACATTCGGGCCGGACACAAGAATGGACCCAAATATTTGGAATGCACTCAAAATGCAGTAAGAATTTTTAGAATGCACTTCGAATATCCAGGAATGTGCCAAGAATTTTCATTCCGACGACATTCCGCCTCTTCCAAAGGTATGGTTTTGAGATTAGCTACAAATGCATCTTCGAAGAAAACCCTTCATATCAGGTTTAAATGGGGACCAAGAACTGACTGACAATTAGTGTGGTCTCTCATTGACTGTGTATTAAAAATAACTAAAAATTTACATTTTGAGATAACCCTCAATAATACGAGGAATGAATTAGCCTATAATTTTATTCATACAGAGTACTTGTTTTGCTGTCTGGTAGCAAGTAGTGAGTGTGGTGTGGATGCATTGGGGGCGGAAGCCAACAAATTCAGGGGGGACCACCAAATTTTTTGACAAGCAAAAAAAAGGTTATCAACCAAAATTTTTTGGGGGACCATCAAAATTTTAGGGGGGGGGGTCCACCTGAATTCAGGGGGGAGGGGACGACGCAGGAAACAAAATTGACAAGAAAAAAAAGAAGAATTTTTGGAGCATTTCATGGCTATTTTGAACAATGAAAAATGATTTTCATTTTTTTTTTCATTATAACAAGACTACTCAGTTCAGAATGTTGCATAATGCTGGCCAGATGTGATTAGTTGAGGGCTTGAGATGGCATTATTAAGTCTGCTGGTAGGTTTCTCCTACATGAGGTTGTCAACAGAAAAGAAGAATTCAAAGAAGTTTCAAAAGATGGTATTAAAACAAGGGGAAAGAGGAAAAGAGGAAGAGAGAAAAGGGTACGTGGAGAATTGGGGAGAATGTAATAATAATAATAACGCAGTTCTTGTATAGCGCATATCACATTATGTCATAACGTCCCTCCACGCTTCCAAAGGACTTGGTAAAGGGAGGAGAATAAAGAAAATGAGAGCAAAGGGAAAGCATGGAAAGAAAGTAGAAGACAAACATGCTGATGGAAGGAAATTGATGCAGGTTATAAGAGATACAGAATGATAGAATGATTGTAATAATAACATTTTATTTACCCAGGGTAGCCACTTCAGTCAGAAAACTGCTCTATCAGCGGGCCCTACATAACAAAACATTTTATTATTATCCTTCCCTTATCTAAGTGTTGAGCACCTAGTAAGAAGGTAGAATAGAAGGTCCCATTTTTATAAGTCTTTGGTATGACTCGGCTGGGGATAGAACCCACGACCTCCCATTCATTAGGCGGCTGCTCTGTACTGAACCACCATGCCCGATTAATATATACATGAGATAAAAAATGTGAAGGGTAAAGATGACGATTAGAAAGGGGTCTTCCCCACAAGGCCAATTTTGTATTCTTTTTTGAATTCTCATAATCAATTGTTACTCAATGCAACTTAGACAAATGGTCAAGGGCATGTTGCAGTTCACATTGAAGAAAAGGCCATACCAAAGTCTTCCATTTACGTAAACATCATTAACAAGAAATCAAATATGAGAAAATCAGCCTAACGACCCCCCCCCCACCCATTAGACAGAAAAGGATCACAAGTAGAACGAGGGGAGAAGAAAAAGAGTAGTATAACATGACTAGAGTTGAAGAATTAGAGGAGAAAGTGGAAAGAAAATTTTCTAAAAGGAACTGATAAAACCAATTGTATCACTGTGGTCATCTGAACAAGCATATGCCACAATACAATGGTGTGAAATATTTTCTCTTAAAGGGGAATCCAACCCAAATAAAAACTTGTTTCCAGAGGAAAAAGAACAATCAGACAAGTTGATAGGTGAAATTTGAACAATATTGGACAAAACAAGAAAGTTCTGGATTTTTTAAATTTGTAAAAATTGTTAATCACTATACCCATGGAGACTTCAAATTGGCCGCATATGCGATGCCATGGTGATGTAAGCCAAAGACTACATGTACTCTTCCATGTACTCCAATACATAAAATGGCTAAATTGTATCTTTTTCAAAAGTTTTACTTCAGATTATATCTTTCTTCCATGAAATAATATTCTACCTCGGTTATATTTAGACTACTGCCCCCAGGGGAATGGGTACTTAGGAGAAAACCACACATCTCTGATAATTAAGTAAATGGCCTATGGGAAAGTTGCCCTTGCCCTTCGTCATAATTTGCTTACCCAGTTGCCAATTTGAGATCTACATCGTCTTAGGGATCTCAATTTTAAAACAGCCATAGCTTTCTTATTGTCTGATTTCTTTCAAACTTTCACATTTCTGTTTTATATATTTTTCTCCATTCCAACACAATATTTCATGACCAAGGCTGGATTCCCCTTTAAAGAAAGTCAACAAAAATCATAATCATGCTATCATAGGTATAAAACATATCCTAATAAAATGAAATTTATACACCTTTCCTCTTGCAGAGAAGGAAAATGCCACTAGAAGATTTACGGGCATTTTGTAAAAAGATCTTCCTTGTCTTTTTGCTAGTCGAGCATAAACCAAGCAAATAGCAGGGTGAAAAATACATGGGGGCTTTTTAACCCCCAAAGTACCTTAAAGAGCCCTGAAAAAAAAGCCGTGGAGATCCACATTCATGGCAATGTTAAAAGCTTATCCTATGTTCCAGATTGGGGAGGTACGATAGCTCAGTCGGTAGAGCAGGGGTTTCGGATTCCGGTGACCCAGGTTCGATTCCCACTTGCTAGTGCGCTATAGTGGCCTTTGGTAAAGGCATTAATCCTCATTACCAGGTCCATCGGAGAGGACCTTAAGCTGTTGGTCCTCTGCATTCATGCATTCATGCTTTCTTAGCAATCAGGTAAAAATCACAATTTACCATTTAGGTTTAGGCAGTATTACGTAAGTTATGAAAAGTAGCTCTTGTAAATAAAAAAAAATATTTTTTTGCTTGGCATATAGTATGAATCAAAGATACCAGACTGAACTCCAATGATTAAAAAAAAAACCTTGCGCTATGATTTTATGTCACAGAGAGAGGATAACAGAGAAGTTTTAAAGACACCCCTGATAATTTTCCAAATGGCTTCATATAATCATTTACCCCCTTCTTCCATACTCAACGGAGGAGGAAGTCGTTGGCAAGTTAACAGGAATCCCTCCTATCTCCTTCACTGATCCGCGTTCTTGAAGCTAACGTGGAGTGGCGCTCGACCTCCGAAGAGCTAACCACGTAACCGACCTGCCTCTAATTCTGATTTCCTCTGTGAAAATTTGGTAACACGCTGCGATGCCAAAAGCCATCCTCGCTTGCAACATTCAAGATTGCCTATGCAAAGGCATGACATCCCTCGGAGCACCTCGAGATACTCGCTGGAGTATGCATCAGAAACACGACATGGTTACAAACGCATGGGACTGCTTTATGGCAACCTGCACAGAAAATGGTATCCCCAATCTAATATATGTTTACTGAGAGAATATTTTGCTGTAGAATAGGTGAAACAACGATTCAAGATCTTCAGTTGGGGAAGGAAAATAGTTTTGAAAAGTCATCTTTTCAACGGTGATAAAGATTAGTCGGTAGGAAGCATTAATTATTAACATATCGTTAATAATTAGCAGAAATAAAAGTCACAATTTTGTATTTCATTCTACAAATGTAGTTACATATAGGCCTATACATCTATGCAAAGGCTAAAATACATATGCCTATATATTTATGATAATGTATGCAATCAAAGATTTTTTACTTAATTATTCATAAAGCTAATGTAAAAGTAAAGATATTTCAGTTTCCTACTCGAAAAAGGTATTGGTTCCTGAAATTATGACAATTCATGAGAGAGATGTTATCCTACATACTTGAAGATGAAGCTTTCACGTCTATCATAAACCCCATACCTTCTGTGGTTATTCTCTTGTGTATCCTAACTAGTACACCCGGTGGTTCTTAACTTCTCTTCAAGATTAGAACATGTGTTATCTTAGATTATTACCCCAAGAAGTTCTATCTTCCTTAACCGCATTACCCTCCCCAACGCCTGCAAATGACACGACACAAGTCTTGTCTTCATGGTGATAAGGTTGATTTGATTTTCGTAAATTACGACATCTGTCAGCGGAGTAATAGCGTCAATGTGACTCATATCGGGGGGGGGGGGGGGGGGGGTGTTTCTTGCATGTGAGAGAAAGTGACTCAGGATGGATTTTCTTCCAAAGGTATGGTTTTGAGATATAACCAGGATCAGTCTTGAACATATCTGAAATATATCACTATAAAAGATTTGAGATTATACTTTATTCCACTCAATATTGAGTAATAACACTACTACTACTACTACTAGTAGTAGTAGTAGTAGTAGTAGTAGTAGTAGTAGTAGTAGTAGTAGTAGTAGTAGTAGTAGTAGTAGTAGTAGTAGTAGTAGTAGAAGTAGTAGTAGTAGTAGTAGAAGTAGTAGTAGTAGAAGTAGTAGGTAGAAGTAGTAGTAGTAGTTGTAGCAGTAGTAGTAGTAGTCATAAACAATATCATAACATTATAATATGCATCACAAAGTAAAATAAAACAGTCTGTACATTCATAAGTAAACAATCTAATTATTTACATTTATAGCCATTAAAATAAAGGGTTCGCTATTTCAACTACTGCTGTCAGAAGTGGAACTAAAATTACAATTGCTACTGGCGCAGATGATCGAAACCAAAGAGTTTGCACTTTTTTCCTAGAGATTTCAGCAAATTATTTTTGGAGCTCAATTCTCAGGAAATAAGATAAATGATTCCGACATTCTTAAACATTCTCCAATCATCTCCAATCGTTTGGTATCACCTTTCAAAAGAATAACTATTAAAAACTATATTACTACATTAAACTCAATAAATGTTCTAAAATCATTTTAGAACTTTCATCTACATGTCATACAAAAGCCATAAAAAGGAAGTTGATTTCATATCAGAGATAGCATCTTCTATTCCTAATTTCATTATTATATTCCCAATGGAGTTTAGGATTAATAATTAGATTCCTGTCCTCCTTTCCATTTAATCAATGATGAATTCAAAATGATAAAAATGTTCATGGATTTAAATGAATTTTAAAATGAGATAGGCATCAGCATACATCCACAAAATATTGTTTGTAACGAAAGTGAAAGTACTAACGCTAATCAAAATTAACAAGCAATTTCCAACAAAGAAAAAAAAAGAAAAAGAGAGAAAAGAACAAATATGTGTACATAAGAAAAGATTAATTGTGATTTTCTGAAAAAGCTGGACTTGCAATAATGGTTTAGTGCTTGGGAAATTGAATTAGTCTAACAAGAAGGTATCATTAAGAACTTCTTCTTCTTTCTTTAAATTTCCCCTTTAAAATATTAAGTTACCAGAGCTTTAGGGTTTTCAAAAACAATTTTGAGCATACAGCCTAAAAATATGAAGAATAAAAAAAGCAAAAAAAGGTTGAGTATTTTGTACAAACCACTAAGATTCATTTATTCCTGTTAGAATTCATACATGTAGGTTAGTATTGAGTAAATAAAGATATTCATTTAAATGGCTGAACATGAAACCACTCATTCCCAAATTCAATTCTGTCGAGTCAAAAGCTTAAAAACAATGTTTTTCCAACTTCCTTTTTAAATCAATTTTTGCTTTGGGTAAAAAAATAGTACTGAAGCATGTAAGTGGACAAAACAAATCATAGTACAGCATTTGTAAATAGATTTCAGAAATGAAAAATTACATTTTTTAAAGGAAAATTGTTCAAAGGCCATTTAATGATAAAAATTTTATATTACAAAGAGAGAGAGAGAGAGAGAGAGAGGAGGGGGAATATCATCTGAAAAAAAGTAAAATAAAACCTTAAAAAATAATATCTATTATTCTATTTACTGTTTAAAGAATACTATGTTCAATAGCCATTTCATTGAAGTCCAAATGATTTCATTTATCAAATTCAATTCATTTTTTTTTATTTACTCTATTAATTTCATTTAATCCATAATTACATTGTATTCATATCAATAATTCATCTTTATCACATAAATAAAACTTTAAATTTTTCATTTGCTTCTTGTTCTCTGTTGTTCATTTTCTTTCAGCATTATTCTTATCATATTTTGTCTTTATTTTGCTCAGGGTGTAGGGGAGGTGGGAACAGCTTGTCATCTTGTGCAGCCCTAGCCCTAGAGTGTATATATCATGTAAAAAATAAACACAGGGGGGGGGGGGGGGCTCAGACCAATTTTGCTAAGATTCCTAGAAAATCCTCATTCACTGCAATGATAAAACTTATCCATGTTGCAGATTTACATATTAGGCGGTGAAAAGTAGCCGCAGATTTTTTTTACCTCAATATCTACGATACGACTTCTGCTTCGGAAAGTAAACGAAGTAAATCAAAATGCAATCAATAAATTCTTTTGGAAAAAAATGGAAAGACACATTTTTTTTTCCAAAGGTGATAGGCATTCATTCATCGGGTATGGTGCAAAGGCGCATGGTGAACGTATGGTGCAAAGGCGCAGACAAATATACAGAAAGAATCTGGGTCAAAATTAAAGTTGGGAGGGAGCAGGATTATTCCGCAAGCCCAAAGGCTTTACGTATGGAAACTAACCGTCCAAGCTCTACGAAAGACAACTTCTACTGATAAAGCTATCACATGGCTTAACGGTGAAGGTGTTTGTAATCTCTCTCGCTGACAAGCTTTTATTTAGGACTTGACAAAATCTTGACATCACAACCAACGCCAAATTGGACCTCTGGGACCACACAGAACACAAACATTTATTAGCTCCCAGTCGCGGTGAGGCGATAGGCATCTGGAGTGGAGGGCTTAAAGAGTGCTGGGGCGGCGCTCACGGAGGGAGACAGATATTTCAAGGATTTAGTCTTGATCTGTCGAATGCAGTGGCTTCTGAAGGATGTGAATTTTTATAAGTATGGGTGGAGAACGGAACAGATAGGTACGAGAAACCTACATTTACGAGCACAAGGGCAGTCTGGCGAAGAGAAACCGAAAGTACGTTCATTCACTCGGTTGAAATCAGATGATGAAGTTACACGATGGGAGAGAAAACAGGGGAAAAGGGCCTAATGAATAATTTCCCGAGCACGGAGCCTGGGCTAAGAAAACTTTGAAGATAACAGCTTCTGCGGGGTTCGCATGAATCATTGGAAATTTCCTGCTCGGACCATGGGGACGTGTGATTATACACTTTGCATCAGCGCGGCAGTCACTTACGATTAGGGCTCAGGACGGCACTTAATATCATTATCTTACTGACAGGGCGAAACCGACTGCCGGGGAATACGACATTGCCGATAACGTCTCAATGTCCTCCTTCAGAAATATGCCATACATCTTGCGGTCGGTCACTCCAAATTTTTTTTTTATCAAGCTCCGCCAGTCTGCCTTTAAAGCAGTTACTCTACGTAAATGCAAAAAGCGGAGTTCCTCACCAAAAAAGATTTGCTCCAGCTACGAATAGAAAGTAGGGATAGAAAGTTGCTATAGCGGTCACTTTATCAATCACAGACACGCGATGTTTGAAGAGGTTGTCATACGCAAATGAAAACATTTTGGTAGCCGATGTCAAATCCAAAAGTGGATCAGTTATTCCCATCTGTTCAGAGTTAGAGTCTGCGGTTACTGATTAAAACCAGGCTGGTTTCTAGAAAGCAGGTTTAACTTGCCATACTTTTCGGCTAGACTCTATTGGGATCAAAGCTCAGGTATCTAGGACTGACTAGGGGTGCATCTACACCAAGATCTAAAAACTCACAAGATAAATTCTAATAAAAAATGCAGTAGTAAATGGGATAGGCTTCACTGGTGCTTAAACTAAATTATATTCTAATAAAAAATGCTGCATTGATTGAGATACTGTTCATAAACTGGCCAATCAACTTTGTGCTATTAGTGGTACATGAACATTTAATCGAACATCATAAACATTATATAAACACTTTTCTAAGCTTCTACTTCCCACAAAGTACACTGTTTTGATCAAAATACATATTATCAAATTAAAAGTACACTCAATGCACCCTTTTCATGTACATTTTAGATCATGCTCATTGAATGTGTATATCTTATAGGTATAGTATGGCAATTTCATAAGAATTTAGTCTATTTTAGCCCATCATCCCTTTGCTACCTGTGCAATAAATAAAAGTGAATATTTGTATATATGTAACTTTTTTCCAATAATCCCCCCTTTCGACATAAATGATCTTTCAACCTAAATGAAGTAGACAACTTCACTAACTATTTCAGGTTCCTTCTTTATGAAAGTAATTACTTTTGTCTGTATAATCATGTTTCTCAGAATAGTTCAACTTTTTTAAATTTGCAGAATTATTTCATATCATATCATATTTTTCTATATCTACCGTTCCAAAATTAGCTTTGACGAATGGATAAAATACATTTTGCTAATTCAACAGCAACACGCAATTCTAAAATTGTAACTTCTCATCATTTCCAATTAAGAAACCTTCTTCAACTATCATCGTTCATCAACTTTTAATATAGTTATACTGACACCAGAATTAGGAAGTGGTAATTAGTCATTCTCTGTTTTTGAATACTCGAGGAAATGGGATGCAATTAATATTACATTTTGTAAGTTGAATTTATTCATTTTCAAAACTCTAAAAGATGCAATGTAGTATGTACTCTAGAGCCTTTGCGATAATCAAATAGTTAGGAAGTTATTAATAGTTGTGAATACCAGAGATATACCAAGAGAAAATATTTGCAAAATGTTAAGACCATCATATCAATTTATATTCATCACAAGTGAAATGCAGATTGTATTTAGAGGATTTTAATTTCTGATTTCTGTTTCGAACCATAAAATATGGCCTTTTTTCTGAATTTAACTTTCTCTTTTTCTTTCAAAAGAAATGCAATCAAATGTAATGGTGAACTTCAGTTTAGGTCATCATATTCAATTATAGAGGAATACACCTAAAGATTCTTGGAAAATTCTTATTTAGATGCATAAGATAAGAAGTATGTTCTCGAAATTTTGAGGATGAAAAATAAATAAAAATTAACTATGAATAGTGACACGCCAAATATTAAAATCTTTACAAAATCTAAATTCAAGTCCTGTAGCTTTAAATTTGAAACTGGCAAGGTTTGAAATTGAAGGGGTACTTCAGGCTCAAAACAATATGATTTGAACACTGTAGGTATATAGTGCTGTGCATGCACTAGCCATGCATGGAGCGGCTACTAGTTATATGTCGGGAGTTGCGAAGCCATAGGTGCATCTCTCGCATGCGGTGCTCGCGCTTGACAATTTTGGCAGGGCTGGGGAACTGAGATGTCTCGTAACGGGGGTCTTGCGAGCGGGGCTGGGCGGCATCTGACTGAACATTTGTCATTCAGAGTATCTGGAGAACTGAAAATTAGGTCTGAAAAAGGGGGTCATCAAAGCGGCCCGTCCCCGTACCACCAATATATGTGAGTGCCCCCCCCCCCCCCGGCCGGTCACTGTATGCAGCTAATTTGGATTTCTCTTTTAACGCTTTGAAATTCAGAGTGTATATATGCTATAGGATGATGGGGATGTACTAAATCATAGCGAGTTCAGTGCCCCTTTAAAGATACATGTAAATTCCAGTTGTGGGAACGATCTCAAAATGACTTTTTACAGAATTTAATATAATGATCTCCAAAGTGTCTGTATGTATGAATAAAAAATATGTGCCAAAGGATTCTGGAAGAAATTGTGTAATTGCTGAGAAATAAGCAATATAAGCGCAGATTCAGTCACTTCCGTCGGGTCTTTATTCCAGCAATAAATATACACTGTCCCACGTGTGCCTATCTGTGTTGGCGATCTTCAGTGTGATCGTTTTTTAGCTAGATATTATGATTTCTCAAAGTTCAGTTTATGTAACTGTACCAGATCTAGATCCATGATGATATATCAATACTTTACCTTGGTTTTACAGACTTTCTCACAAAATCAGTGTTTTACTGCAACCACGTTCATTAGCTTTAAGAATTAGCAGCTCAAGTGTGCCATCAATAATTGTTGTCACCATAAAATGTGTACCCTTTAATATGAAGGTACTAGACTCGGTTCATCCCTTTCCCCTTTATCTTAATTTGAACATGAAGGGAGTTTCCCCCGGTTTAATGTGAGCAAACCATAAACAGGTTTATTAGGGGATTTACCTGCTTAAAAAAAGGGAAATAGAAGGGGTGGGAGAAGAGGATAAGGGAGAGAGTAAAGAGGAGAGGAGGAGAGAGGAAGTGAGAGATGGAGAGAAAAGACAGAGAGAGAGATACAGACAGAAAGAGAGTGAATGAGGAGAAGCTCATGTGTCACTTTTTATGAGGATACATATTTTTAAAACTTTTTTTTTGGGGGGGTTACCAGGGAAAAATACACAGGGGCTGGGGCCGATTCAGCCCCTGGAATGCTTAAAAGAGCCCCCTGAAAATCCCTATTCATTGCAAGTTTAAGCTTATCTAATGTTGCTGATTTGGGCAGTAAGTTGATTTTTTTTTTGGCGGGGGAGGGGGGGGGGGGGTCTGGTGTCTTAAACACAAATTTATAATATGCTTTCATTCTATACTTCAAACCATCAATACCTTGCTCTAGCAAATTATATGAAAAACATTCCAAGCTATACTATACATATAGATCAATTTGACCCCCCCCCCCAAAAAAAAAGAATAATAAGAAATATAGAGAGCCACATGTGTCTGCCATTTGCAGTCAATATCTTACCCTCGGAAGTCATGCATCGCTCTGTATCTGAACAGAATGGGAAAGAGCACCCAATGCTAATTATAAACTAAGTGAATGTATAATTAGTGTGAAATTCATGTAATCATACCCCAATAATTGAATTATCTTCCCTTCTTTGCTAATTATTCTTCTGCCCCAGACGGGGAGGTCCATTTTGTAAGCGTCACTTCAATTATAGTGAACATCATAATAGCCACAAGGGATAGAGATTCACAAATTATATCGGCAGAGTTTTCACTATTCTGCATTCTAAATAGTAAGGATTTTCAATAAATTCAGATCAGCTGAATATTCAATTTATGTTTGATTTTGAGGATTAACTTTTTGATCTCAAAAGATTTGAATTCAAACCTTTTAGCTTTACATTTAAATCCACAAGGTCTAAATATGAATCTAATATTCAGCTGGCCAATAAAAATATTCACAGCCTATGTTGAATCCTTGGAATTGATACTTCACGTCACATTTCCCCTACGGCAGCCGTACGAGTCGAAAACAGCCATTTAAAAAAATTTCGTACCAGCTAGATATAGGCCTAGGTGGTTTGAATAAAAATGAATAAACGGCTCTTTTCGACTTGCCTTAGGGGAAATATGACTAAAATATTACCGTCCCGGGGGGGGGGGGGGGCACTTTCATTGACGAGTGGACACCATGCGCGACCATGTGGTCTCGAAAAGCACCCTAAACACGTATTTTCCATATTCTGAAAATGCACCCCTTAACAAGTATTGGCATCTGAAACCCTACCCTTAACAAGTATTGGAAACAAAATGATACTCTTAGCAAGTATTCCCTGAAATGAACCCCTAAACAAGTACAGCGATATTTTATTGTTATGTCACGGGTCCGTCGGTCGTCGGTTTTACCTTTACACACCATTTGGTTTAGTACGGCCCCACCTTCCACACCTCTTGCAAATCGGACTCTAAACACGTAAAAAAAAGGACATCCAAAAAGGACATCCTTTATAAAACATTTTAATTTTATTTCTTCATTCCCGCAAATTTGACCCTAAACACGTACCTTTCCTAGCAAAAAAACCCTTTTTTCTTAATTTTGTGTTTTTGACACCCTTATCACGTTACGTATTCAACGTGCCCTATCTTGAAAAAGACATCCTTTTTACGTGTTTTTTTGGTCGCGCATAGTATCCACTCGTCAATGTAAGTGGCCCCCCCCCCCGGGATTAGCATATATTGCGAATGATATATTAATGTGATGTCCACGTAACATGGGTAACATTTAATTTGAACTGCAACAAAACCCATTAAAAAAAAATCAAATTCAAACACAGACTACTATGATAGACCTTCTTCACATTGACAGATCAAAACTTAGCGCCATCAGAATTAATCTTCATTGCTAACATCTCTGTCTTGCAATTTGCCCATACAAGGTTTTTAAACGTCCAAAAGAATTGACTTCATGGCTTCTCTATGTGCATGGTTTTTAAACGACTCTCGTTTATATACTTATTGTATCATCTATGAAGATATAAAGACTTGGTAGCAATAAGACGCTGAAGGGAGATTTGGAAACAAAAATACGCTGAAGGGCGAATGGTACATTTTGAATGGTACATGTGCAATGGTAGGAATATTTCATTTGCTTTCACAAGCTAAATAATAGCCTTTTCTCACAACGTTTCTTAACCTTTGACATTTGTTAACCCCACACTATCCTAAAACCCATATTATAGTTTTGCTTGTTCCCACAGGCCAATTTTTCTGCCTAACCCTAGCTATTAGGACTTACTTGCTCTTCTCACATAAAATTCACCAATTCAGGACTAGGGGTAGCCATTCATGAGTGCTTACTTTGGACTGGACAATAGCCCTGGCTCTGCCGTGCTGGGGGCGTACATGTAAAACAGTCCACATCCAGCAATCGCCTGGCTAACCCTGCTATTCCACAGGTCTGCGGAGTCCTGTACAACTGGTGCACGGGGTTAGCTCACTTTTCAAAAAAGTATTCAGAACTGAAAGTGGACTAATCTTAACCCTGGACTATATAGCTGGGGCTAACTTGCCATTGAGCTCCACATATAGGACATGGTCAAGGAATGTTTAAATAGGCTCGTGAGAATAGGGTATAGGAGTTGCGCAATATTCACCATACAGGCAATTTATCGTGGAGCTGCAATGATTTAGACACTGAAATATACATATCCCAGCGCAGCATCTCTCTATCTCTCTCTCTCTCTCTCTGTGCAGAAATGTGTCATCAGCATACCATGACCTTGCTCAGAGAATCTAAACTGCTTATCTAGCAGCGCAACTTAACTCTTGCCGACAAAAAATGACAAATTTCATCTTTTGGCCATCAATCAAGCCCCAAAGGTGGCGAATGTTGATTGGGAGCTGGCTATAATTCACAAGAAGACAGAAAGAAAGAGAGAGAGAAAAAAACCCAGGAGAAACTGAAAGAAGAGAGTATGAAGAGAGAGGGGAGATAAAGTCAAATCTACAGTTATTGCTGGTTGGCCCCATTAAAATGTTCATTGGATGACGAGTAATCATGAGGCGTGAATTATGTAGGACGGATCAGATGGCGTATGGAGGGGGGGGGGGGGTGAAACAGGGAAAGGGGGGTGCAGGGGTCCCTGGCGTCATTTACAGAGGAATGAAAAAAAAAAGACGACACCTCAAAGATTTAATATAATGAACAAGCAGAAAAAAGCCAGTGGCATATGAAGCTGGCATATGAAGCTGGAATGGTATGATGGGGAAGGGGGGGGGGGTGGCAAACTTAAATCATTTCCAATGGACACAGTTTACTGAGATAAAATATGATATAGCCTAGGCATAGAAGACATATAAATAACTGGCCCCATCCCTACTGAAATTGACCCAGCACCAGGTATATTTTATAATTGGTGTGTAGGAATGATCATGTACAATTTACACCGACACCAGAATGTTAATAGAAATCACTAACTGTTACTTGTGACAAGTCATCCCAAACCAACAAAAAACTCACCAGGGAAGGTTCTCTGCGAATAGCAAATAGCCAAAATAACATAAAAAGGGCTGTCTGCACCAGCCAGAGTTTTCAAATAATCACGCTATTTCTGATCCGGCGAATTATCCCAATCTGAACAATCTCGAGATTATTTGCAAGGGAGACACGATCATCGCGATAGTTCACTGGATTAACCTCGAGCTTGCAATCCTAAATCAACTTAGGATTATTTGCAAAATATATTGCAAATATTTAAAAATGATCCCACTAATTCGCAGGTGCAGACGCACTTGAGATTCAACTCAGGATTATTGATTCACGGTGTCGGACCATAAATGCATCGATGCGCCGGTGGAGATGGAGTTTCTTGAATCTCGAGAATCGCGAAAAAGGGCTAATCGAGCTAAAATCTTGAGAATGAGCAAACTTGGGCTTGTGCAGCACTACCTAATTTGGTCTTTAAAAAGCAGAAATTAGAAATTAGCTTATCTAAAAGAGTAATTCTTCTTCTGGTCGAGTTTATGTGGCTTTTGAGCAAGGTGAATATATATTCCATTCTACCATCATAAAAATACTCATACCTTTGACTGTAGCCTAGTACCATTGTATGTGCTCACTGCAAGTACACCATATGCTTGAGACTGTTACACTTACCTGTGGAAAGAAATAATTAAAAAAAATAGAAAATTTATGTCAAATTATCAAAATATTCATATAAAACTTTCTCCTATACTACACTCTAACTTTCATGGACTTCATTATATTTTTAGTTTGTTTTCTTTCTATAGCTGCCAACATTTAGAAAAGCAGAATCTGGACAACCAATTGGCGGGGGCTCTAAAGGGACTGACTGAGCACCTGGTGGGTTCTAGAGGAGGAGCCCCTTGCGCATTCAAGAAGGCGGTTTTCCCTGGAATCCCCATATTTTAGCAACTTTAAAGGGTGAAAATAATATGATTTGAACAGATTAAGAAAAATCAGACAAACAAAACGCTGAAAATTTGATCAAAATCGGACTAGGAATAACAAAGTTATGGCATTTTAAAGATTTGCATTGTTCCGGTGAAACAGTTCTAGGCATGTCTTCATGAATATTCAATGATCAAACTGATGATGTCATACCCTTGTTCTTTTTTATTTTATTATATGAAATTAGGTTTATTCAAATTTTTCCCTTCAAGAACCAAAATATTAGAAAAGCAAATGATTAATTGCATTAGATATTCATTGCTGCAACTTATTCATTATAAGGGATACATATTAAAAAAATTGAACAATTATGATTTCATGTAATAACATAAGACAAAGGGTCGTGTGGTCCTGTGGTTAGAGCATTGGACTCATAATCGCAAGGTTGTGAGTTCCCCACTCTGCCATTGTCTCCACTTTGATGAAAAGGCCCAAGAGTAATATCTGTCGTCTAGAGGGTCAGCCACTGTGATTGATTAAACTAGACGTAAAATGTTTCCTAGGTAATTGGTTATATACCAGCTCGGCGTTTACCAGCAAAATGCTGTCCTGCCGAGCTCCTACGGGAGTTACCATAAAACAGAAACAGAAAAAAAAAGAAAGTGGGGATGTGACATCATCAGCCCATCTAATGAATATTCATGACCACTTGCATAACTGTTTTCACAATAAACTTTATAATTCAATAACTTTGCTATTTGTAATCAGATTTTGATGAAATTTTCAGGATTTTTATACTCTATTTATTTCGATCTAAATATTTCCAGCCTGGAGCATCCCCTTAACCCTAAAAGTATGAGCTATTTATTGAGGACTAGGGTGCAAGTCCCCACACCACTGGCGTAAATCCCGGGGGGGATGGGGGGGATATATCCCCCCCCACTTTTCGAGGAGGGGGGGATGGCCTGTACAAACATCCCCCCCACTTTTTACGAAAGAAATGAAAAAAAATCACAAGAGATAATTGTTTTATTGGTGAAAATTCTTCCTAAAATACCGCTTAACAAATAAAACAATATTATTGAATCATAAAATGCAAATAAAGAGCCAGTTCACCATTTCCAAACAAAATACTTATGTCCTTATTATAACATTGAAGACAAACCCCCGTTTCTTCCAATTCATCAATGTTAGGGTCTTTGGGAAGGGATTAAGATGGAATGTCAAAAAAATATGAATGTAATCTCTAATAAAACCATTAAACCATCATGGGGTAAAAAAGATAACAATATTGGAGGGGTATTTGCCATATGGACATACAGTGGCGTAACTACGGGGGGCATGGGGGGCACACCCCCCCATCGGCTGACCAAAAAAAAAAAAAAAAAACGGGGAAAGGGGGAAAAGAGGGAGAAAGGAAGAAAAACATAGTGAAAGAAGAAAATATTATTCATTATAATATATTATATCATAATTATGTTATGTTACATTACATAAGAAGCATTTTTATCATAACTTTATGATTTGCCCAGGGCCTACGTCTTCATTGTTCCTGGTGCATGCTCTGTTTAACGAGATATATAATCCTGTTGTACTAAAACATCCCATTTTAAAGTCAATACAAACCAAATATATTTCCTAGCACTTGAGTTATCATTGTTTTATGTAGTGACATATATGCTTCTTTTTCATGTCTCAAAAAGTGATTGCCCCATGTTAAGGTCTTCGTATATATGAAACATTTCCTGTCCGTGATTACGTTCGCATTAGTGGATTGGTGAGATATGGCTGCTCTTCATGAATTCCCAAAATCAGTCCTTAAAATGTCCCTTCATCTGATCTGAATATCAAAAATTTTCAGCTCGCGCTTCGCGCTCGCATCACTTGGTTAATGAAATACGTATGGTCCTAGTTAATTCCTACAAAGAAACCTTAGAATGCCCCACTTCAGGTCTGAATTATCTAAATTTTTAGCTCGCGTTTCGCGCTCGCATTGTTTAGCGAGACAGGTACCTATCATAATTACACAAATTTGATTATAATGTCCCTTTTTAGGTGTGAATATAAAAAATTTCAGCTCGCGCTTCGCGCTCGCATTATTTGATCAGTGAGATACATATCCGTTTAATGACATTGTCCTTAAAATGTCTCTATTAGGTCAGTATAACTGGCAACTGAGCGCGCTTCGCGCGCTCACTCAGTGATTCAAAAATTTTGCTGGTGCCCCCCCCCCAATGCCGTGACCCACGGTACGCCACTGTGGACATATCAATGACAATTCCTTGCATATCTAAAAACATGATTGCAAAAAAATGCCAAAATATTTCAGTCATCCCCCCCACCCATCAACACGGATTTACGCCAGTGCCCTTTACTGAGGGGATGTGGTAATTTTCATTTCCTTAAATAGTGAGTGCAATGGAAACACTGTAAATTCATGTGATCTGTATACATAACTGCTTTGCTGCCCTCTCTTGGCAAACACAATCATTGCTATGTCCACTTCCACATTTGGCCTATCTGCCAATGTATGATTTTCTATGGTTTATTTTGATTTTTGTCGATTGGAACTCAATTGAGAATGTATCGTTTTTTATCCCCAATAAAAACTGGAGGAACAAGTGCATGTGATGTAAAATAAAAAATAAAAAAACACCCGGTCAAAGAAAATGAGATGACATTAATCACATCTTCATTACAGTATTCAGGACATGTTTTGTTCCTTTTTATCTAGTTGGATAAAAAAAAAAAGAGTAAGAGATTATTTGTGTATTTATGTAGGGAGCCAGAATCTAATTGGAAGGTTTAATTATATTTACTTCTCAAGAGCCCTGTATGTATATAACCCCCGAAAAAATAGACCCATCAACTTTAAGTCATTTTTAGAGACAGTGATTTTCCGTTTCAAAAAATGGTCTTTTCCATTTCTGAAAATCTGTAATTCCGTTTCAACTTGATCTAAAAATGGAAATTCCATTTTGTCACTGAATGTACACAGCAAAAACCTGAATTCTGTCTCGCAAAGGTGAATTCTATGAATTTTTACACGAAAAAGTATAAGAACCAAATTGAATTTCCATTTTATTTACCGGTAAAATGGAAAATCACTGTCCCTACATTTTAATACATGATAATATGGCACTTCAACTTTTTTTTTTTTTTTGAAATTGCATATCTCTTTTTATCTTTTAATATATTTACTTTGTCCATACCCATGCTTCAATGGTGAGCCAAACTATAATGTTTATTACTCCAAGACAGTTATGAATGATTGAGTGCCAAACATGCTAGGAAATTGAACCAGAGCTTTGTGACATAATTGGCTTACCATAGTTAAACCAGAGTTATATCCCAATTTCAGACCCGAGTTAAAATTAAACCAGAGTTCAGAATAAAGGACTTAGTGTTTTTTAGAAGGATGTATCCATTCCAGTTACGATTCTGGCTTGTCCACAGACAATGAATGTACTTAAACTAAAAAAATATGAAGTTACATCTGTGATTTGCTGGGTTAAATCAAATCACATTCAAACAAAAAAATGTAAAAAGGGGTACCAGTATACATTGCATTAAACAAACAATTTCACTGTCTCATATACAACTAGAGTGATCTCTGACATCATCTACTTGGAAAGTACGAAAAAGGAATGAAATTTCACTTTCTTTGAACCACCCACCCTCATCTCATCTCCCCACCCCTGGAAAAAACGAAAATTCTCTTTCAAGCAAGTAATCTCTGATGCAACGACTTTGAGTAGTGAATAAAGAATGGAAAAGTTACAAAGTTTTTACTTCTTTGAGAGAGAGAGAGAGCAAATAAGAGAGAGGACAAGTATTCAACAACACAAACAGTATTCATTTTATTGAAACTCCTACTTCCTTTTTTCAAACGTCACATTCTCTGTTAGGTTTATCTCTCAGGTTCATTCCAGAGAAATATACTTTTCATTGATACTCCTACTTCCTTTTTTACATATCACATACTATACATGTATTTGGTTTATCTCTAAGAAATCGTTCCAGAGAAATATACTTTTCATCGATACTCCTACTTCCTTTTGTACACGTCACATACTATATTTGGTTATCTCTCAGAAATCATTTCAGAGAAACCTCCATTGAGAAACTGTGGTTCTTCTTGCGTCCTTGGAAAAAATGACGATAACTCCAAGATTTGCGTATTTCCCAATAATTGTGGAATGACCCCAAAATCTTCACAGCGTAATTTCCGTCATCCCTAGCCATCTCTAACCCCGTCAACCCTCCACCACACAGCTAATGGCTTCACGTAGGCCTACTCTCAACGACACACTGCCCTCTGGGGCCCACTTAAGGGCCAGTCAAGAGCCGAGTTGGATGGATTCTCCAAATAGGACCGCACACTCTGACAGGATTTATGAAACTTGTACTGCAAATAGAACAACCTCTCCCGCAGATGACGCCACGCCGCCTTATAAGGTTACAACGCTGGCTAAATTTAGGACCGCAGCGTGGCCTCGTGACGAAAAAATTTCTGCTCATTCACAAAAATGATGGAATGATGGATATCTCCCGACCCTTCTCTTTCTCTCTCACTTTCTCTCAGTATCTCTCTCTCTCTTACTCTCTCCTTCCAGAAATCCATCTAGAACGAATCAGGGAGGACTGACTTGAAGTAGCCATGTAACTAAAGAACTCCATTTTCTTGGAGCAATACATGAAATAGGGCTATAAGCAGGTATTCTGGTGCCCAAATGTTTACATTCTATATCTGATACGGATGCAGTTTTGGCCAAGCTTGCTCATCGCCAGAAGAAAAAAAAATTGCGAAAACTATCAGTTTCAAGAGCAATACCGTTACAGCTTGAAATAGAACAGGAAATTCCGAAGGGGTAACGTTAAGAAACCCACGCTTTTCAATTCTGTTCCTGACTATTTTTAGTATTTGCCCCGAAGATTGTCAACAGTCGAGTATATATTAAGACACACGCTGGTCGAATTACAATATGATTCCGGTTCCGCGTGTATTTAAAGTTGACCGCTTCTAAATTTTTTCAAACGAAACTATCTATTAAGTGCAAATTCATAAGCATGATTTTTGTTGTTGTTGCAATTCTGCTCATAAATACCTGTCAGCCAAGATTGAACCTTTCTGGTTCGTTTGATGATGTAACGTTGGAATACTAGGCATTTACTTCATTGTATTAAATGAAAAACCGATTCCAAATAACAAAATGCAATGTCATGAAAGAATGGAAAGTGGTGGGGGAGGGGGTAGAAGCACAAAAACGGGTTGATTATTTTCTAGAATTTCCCTTTTATCTACCCAAGTAGCTGCTTAAAATATAAACCGGTTTAGTAGGAATCTGGAAAAACTTGACATGTCCAAAGGACACAGATGCTCCCGCTTAACGCGATCAGAAATTCATTCAATATGACTAAACTTAATATGATGCAGAAACCAATATGCATATATATAATGCACAAATTTAGACCTTTGAACCAGCTCGCATATGTAATGAGCTGTGACCTTTGACCTGCGGACTCCGGATTCAAACTTAGCCTGTATTTTGTTATCATCTATTACAAACCACATTTTTTAAAAATCTGTTGAATGTTTCATAAGTTATCATGCGGAAACCAACTCGCATATTTAATGAGCTGTGACCTTTGACTTTTGACCTGCAGACTCTGAATTCGATCTTAGCCTGTATTTTGGCGTCATCTACCTACACGCCAAAAATGTTTAAACTCCATTAAATATTTTTCGAGTTTTTGCGCGGAAACCAGCTTGCATATTTAATGAGCTGTGACCTTTGACCTGCGGACTCAGAATTCAAACTTAGCCTGTATTTTGGCGTCATCTAACTACACACCAAAATTTTTAAAAATCCGTTAAATATTTTTCGAGTTATTGCGTGGAAACCAACTTGCATATTTAATGAGCTATGACCTTTGACCTACGGACTCCGAATTCAAATTTAGCCTGTATTTTGGTGTCATCTACCTACACACCAACATTTTTAAAAATCTGTTAAATATTTTTTGAGTTATTGCGCGGAAACCAACTTGCATATTTAATGAGCTATGACCTTTGACCTACGGACTCCGAATTCGAACTTAGCCTGTATTCTGGTGTCATCTACCTGCACACCAAAATTTATTTAAATCCATTAAATATGTTTTGAGTTATTGCGCGGAAACCAAGTGGGGGGACGGACGGAAGGACAGGGGCAACGCTCAATGCCCCCTCCGGACTTCGTCTGCGGGGGGCATAAAAATTTTAATCGAAGAACTGATATTCATTTTCATATCCTTCAGTCCATCTTACATGCATCTTTACAATTTTCTTCCAAATATTTGCCCTTTTACCTTTACCATCACAGGAGAATGAATTTTGATCTATTGCTGTTCAACATAATAATCCTATGTGTCCTTCTTTAAAACAAAAAGAAATGTTGAAAACCTTATGACTTTACACAGTAGATGAGCTCGTGGCTGTGGTCTATGGTTATACATGTATTTTTCCTTTTTGTATGACGGAAGTAAAAAGAAGAGAGAAAGATTACAGGCCAAAAAAAAAGTGAAAAGAAAAAGGAAAAAAAAGGAAGAGGAAAATACAAAAGGAAAAGGTAACTTGAAGATTTCATGAGGCTGCCTCTCTATAGGGTGACTAAACTTGTATACTGCCCTCTGCGGCTGTATTACGCACATTTCCACTTCTAACCCTCTTCAGGACAAATGATTCACACCCATTCAAATATGAAATAAAATTGATATTTCCAAAGCAGTCAGACTGAAACTGCAACATTTCTCTTTGAAAATGAAGAACTCAAACTCGATTAATTCACTTCCAAACATAAACAGAATCCATGCCGACATGAATAATTTTGCGTGCGATTATATGCAATGGAAATTGAAAAAGTGTGACGATTTATAGAGTAGATGGACAGTACAACTGTTGGTTCATGTTGGGAGGGGGGGGGGGGAGGGGTCAGTTAGACAGAAGAAATTCATTTCTTCATATCTGTGAAAAAAAAACCCACATGCAGTGGGTATACTTTTCGCCCATTTGTCAAGATTTACTGTTTTTAAGAAAATGAGCACTACATACATGCATGCATCTTGTGAAGATATGAAGACATTGGGATGCTTGCGAGTATTACTGAGCAAGATAGTTTAGCATTAAAGTGATTGGTTAACATTGGTTTGACTTTTTAAAAATCTGAGCTAGAAGGTCACACTTGTCCCCTGTGTCTGTGATATGTTACAAAAATGAAGCCCAGAAAAAATTGCGTTCGACAATAATTATTTAGTGCTTCAAAAATTGAAATATAAAGTGACCGAAAACACCATCTTAATTTCATCCCATACACTTATGTGTACTATTTAGGCGTCTATAAGACGCCTATTTACAAAATCGGGGTTTGCCTTGTAATTTTAGCTTTTCATTCTCAATAATGGTTGTTTTCAGGGTTTATTAGTTCTAATACATGCACTTGTACACATGTTTCATCTTGGTTTGATAATTTTTTTAATCGGCTGCTCACAAAGTTAAACAATACCTTTAAGCTGAAAATAACAATTTTGATTTTCAAATTGGGAAATACTGTGGTGTGCCTTACGAGAGATGTCTAATAATAATAATAATAATAGCCAATTTTTACATAGCGTTTTTCCCAGAAAGGCTCAAAGCGCTTTACAGCATCTTATGATCCTGGTCATTGGATTAATTTCAATCCCGCACGAAAAGTGCACAATATGCACTCCCTGGGGAGCATTCATCGCAGCCTCATTATGGTGCTGGCAAATTCAAACATACAATATTTTTTGCATCCTACCGGGTACCCATTTAGCACCTGGGTCGAGAGTGGCAAAGTGTGGATTAATGCCTTGCCAAAGGACGCTAGACCGCGGTGGGATTCGAACACACGGCCCTCTGTTTACAAGGCGAGAGTCAGAACCACTACACCACGGCTCTTCCATACCTGTAAATCTTTAAATCCACTTCTGTGTGACACTTTCAGAAATGTTTTAACCAACCTACTGGGTTGGTTAATACATAAACCGACCAAAATAATGTTGGTAAAGAAAAATCTCTATTTGTTTTACATGAAATTTTCTTTTAACCAACATTTGGTAGGTTGTTCACCAACCAAATATTTACATTTCAGAGAGTGAATGATTCCATATACAATTTCATGCCTTTATTTCAGGTGGTTTCCACACATATTTTCCTCACATTTTCAAGAAAGATGATAAATTAATGCTTAGCTGAGAGAAAAGGATAATTTGTTGAAAATTTCCTTTCATCCAAATCTGTAAAAGAACTCCAAAAATAGCATACAGCATGTCATCACTATTCTAAGTATGTCACTTTCTGCTTTCAATTTGAGATGTTTTTATAAATATTCATGTTTTGGCATTCTTTGCCTGTTTTCTAGTAGTTTTCTGGTTGTGAAATCCTCATTCATAAAAAAACATGAAGAGTACACATATCTTTAAGAAATCTTACTGGTTGGTGGAGGGGAAATGTGGAGAAAAGGGGAAGAAGTTGGTAAAAAAATGTCTATAAATAGAAATAAAAAAGTAGTGTTCAAAATGGAAAAGAAAAAATAGGGGAAAGGAATAAGGACAGCATACACAATCATGTATTAACCCTAACCAGGTATGTTTGTTTTCATGCCAAAAAGATTTCCAACATGTGCATATTGACCGACTGTTTTATTGCATGGTTTATATTGATTTTAGCCCACACACATTCCACCAAAAAGAGAGGAAAAAACTATGCTTCCATGCTACGATGCCAATACAACCTTTCTAACAACCACAAGTAGGAAGTACAACAATAAAAAAGACAAAAAAAACATTGCGTTTTAATTGCCCCAGATCCACCCAATCTTTAATACCAATCTTCAACCACAAAAAGCAAGTAGGTGCACTGACGGAAACATTCTCCCATCCCTGACCCACTTGAATCAATCTTCCAACCCACACAGAGAAGGCGTGAAAACGGGAAACTTCTTTCCTGCCAACAGTTTTCCTTTGATATAACTACCACGAGTGCTAGCAATATAACTAGCACAGAAAGTACAAGGAAAAAATACACCAGAAGGGGAAAAAATACCACAAAAGAGAGGAAGATGGAAAAGGGAATTTTTCCCCAACCTTGGCACAATTCCATCAATCCTTATACTGAAACCCAGGAAAGGGTGGAAAAGGGGAAAAACCTGTATCAATACAGAACTGTCCCCATACTCTACACTGTAAAAACTGTGGTGTTAAAACAGTTGGTGTTATTAGAGGACCACACCCTGAGGTGTTAAAATTAAACCCTAGAGCTTGAACATAACACCAAAGAGTGTAAATGTAACAACCAAAGGTTACACCTATAGGTGTAAAACTAATACCACCAATTCAACACCGGTGTAAAATAACTGGTGTGGTCCTCCATGTACACCGGTTAACACCACAGTTTTTGCTGTGTACCTTTACTATAACTACCACAAAAACAGGAAGTACGAGACAAAACAACAATCAAAACTAAAAATAATATACCACAAAAATTCTCCCTTCCTGGCCCGATTGAACAATTCCTCCAACCCCATCCAGGAATAGGAAGATGGAAAAAGGGGGAACCCGCTTCCATACTGCCTCAAAATCCACCTTTAATACTACACCACCACAAAAGAGGAAGTTAAACTAAAAACACAACAACAAACACAAATTTACAAGAACAATGGGAAATTATCACTAAAAAGAGGAAGTACACACCCCAAAAAACAATATAAATCAAATAAACAACAAAAAAGCAAGATGTGATTACCAAGATGTGGAATAGATGGTTGAGAACTTAGTCACCTGTGCATAGCTAAGGACACCCACATACTATATACCACCTAGTGATGGTATAAGACAAACCATGCTACTTCCGTGCGTGCATGTTACTTGCTCAGGCGGCTCGTAACCGAGAGCGGTGTGGGGGTGTATTAGAAAAATATCAAATTCATTGTGGTGGTGTGGGGGGGGGGAGGCTTTTGTGTTTCGTAGTATCACCAGAGTGCATATTTGCTTTCAAAATATGAGCAGAATAAGCAGCATCTCCAAAAGTTGGGGTGGATTTCTGGGGCGAGGTGGTCTGCGAGGGATCGGCCCCGACCCATGAATGGTCGACGGTATTCTCTTCCGTGTTGTTTTGGCGTGTAGGTGTTGGGTGTTTTGTTTGGTGGGGGATAACTTCAGATGATCGACCCACACGAGTGCTTGATCAAACAAGAAAGGCCCAATTATCCTCGATACACGTAGGAGTGCGAGGATTGCGGGTCAGAAATAGGACTAAGATAACAATATTTCAATGAAATGATAATACGTGTACAAAGTCAAATAGCATATAGGCCTATCTGATTAAGGAAATGTGTTACTAGTTAATACAAATGCTGATATTTCAAATTTACATGGCAATTCAGCTATTCATTCATTTTTTATTTATCTATCTATTTATTTATTAGATAGATTGATTCACTGACTTTTTGATGTGTTTATTTATTCATTCACACACTCATTTAATTGTTTTTGTTATATATTCATTCCTTCATTTATTCATTAGTTCGTTCGATCGTTTGTTCATTGATCGATTAATTGATTGATTGATTCATTCATTCATTTTTCATATTCATTCATTTATCTACATGTATCTTAATTCTATATATCAATGTATTTTTATTACTATTATCAATATTTTTAAGGGTTTAAGAGTTTTGGGTTCAGAGGTTTTTTTTTTTTTAATTAAAATCTATATATTTTGTATTGGGAATAGTTTTTCCAAAATAGTTTGACTCCTCTTTGAATTTACAGAAATTTCACTTTTTTTTATTTTTTAAAACACTTTTGGCATTAAAAAGCCTGGACTCCCAGTATACGTTCGTTGCCAATATTGCACTTATACTACAACTATCTTGGAATTTATTTTCGAGTCTTTATGAAAGAAAGGCAAAGAAAATTTGGGAGGAAAATATGAAAGTCATGTCCCAATGTCTTCCTTGCATATAAACTGATAAAAACATCTACATGTACTTTTAGAAACCTCTCTTTGTTTTTGTTTTTAAATTCAATTCAATATAATTTATTTTTCATCAGATTTAATCAAATTTTTAGGGAAATGTTCTGTCTATTTGCATTCATGATAAAGTCTCTTGTGATGATAGGAAAAGAAAAAATGTTAAGTTTAAACCTTTGACTTCTGTATTACGTACCTCCCATAAGGTTTGTACAGGACCCACCTTGTTTCAGTCGTCAATGGGTTAATAACCCTATCTATTTACCCACCCCCAAAGAAAGAAACATTTGAGAGGAATATAGAATTTAAATATAAAGAGATTCAATACCCTATTTAGTGTTCAACACCAAACATGCTAATGTAATTTCATATTCTCGGCACTTGTTTTCAAACTTGAAATGCGAGGGCTTTCGTCATGAATGAAATAAGTAACGCAATATAGTAACAAATATAAGTCAGAAACCTAAGGAGGTTGTTATATACTAACTGGCATAAGAAGCATTTCAACCGATAAGATTGAGAACAACAACTTTTGATGCTGGAATTAATTAAACTATTTGAAGAGGCTGGGATGATAACAGGAGGCTGTTAGGTGCCTGCCCGACACCCACGTGCTCATTTTACTACACCGACTATATTCCTTATTTATTGTACAATACACCCAACACACACTCCACCACTGCGCAGTGTGCTTTACTATACCCTAACCCTCTGAATTGATATGCAAATGTGTTGTAGCACGTATGCTGTTCCACAAGCACACACACACACACATTCGCGTCTGCAGACTATCGCATCACTACATACTCTTTCTATATTGATGTCATAAGGGCCGCACAAGTGTGACATCACAGACGCGACTCATGCCCCGCCGCTGACGTCAAACGGAAACCCACGGTTGCCCCGGCAACAATTAGGGCCGGGAGAGTGAGAGCGAGAGAGGCAGGGAGATGGAGAGGGGAATGGGATGAGAGCGGGAGAGAGGGCAATAGTTTTATATATTTCCTGGGCCACTGTTCGTTATAGTTAAGGAGCCCGGGCTGTTGGAATCAATATGGAAAGGAATGGAGTGAACGGGTAATAAGAGGAAGAGGGGGAAAAATAAGAAATTGCTCAGATAAATGGGTGAAACATTAGTAGTGTTAGCAAAAGCAATAATTATCAATGCATCGGAGATACACACACACACACCAGGCACCGCTATATAGTTTACGCATCACATCTTGTAATATGTTTTGTGATGTGCGTTAGCATCAATGAGTGTAGCTCTATGCTTGCATTTGCTTACTGTACGATGTATAAATGGCATTAATTGGTATTACTTGAAGAATGAAAAGAAAATCTAAGCAGAGACAAAAAAACAACAACACATTTTTCTTTACAGGTGCAAGGAGAAAATAGGATATATAACTATATAATTATACAGGCACATGTGCTTAAAATTTCAGCATTTTGCTTAATCCAAATGTAAACATTACTTTCATAAGAGTTATCATTCCAGAATAAAAAAAGAGAAATAAAACAAACAGACAAAATGTAAGATTTTAAGTGACGATAACAATGGGCATAATTCAAAAAGGAAAGAAAAAATGAAAGTTAAGCACTATTGATTTGTTAAAAGGAGAATATAAAAAATAAAATAAAAAGTTTTTTTTAATGGATTCATCGTTTACATATTAAATAAAATAAAGGAGAGGGGCAGATCATGATAAGATAGGGAGTTGACAAAGCAATATGTTATATCGGGAGGAGAGACCTGCGAGTCATAGTGATTCAGTTCGCTCTTCGCCTCCCAGGCACAGGTGAAGCCAAACAATAATAATGATACTAATAACAATATCTACCTTAATCCAAATGACACACAAAAAACAGATACATCTGGGGCCCGTTGCAGAAAGAGTTGCGTTTAAACGCAAGCCTACAAATCAATAGCAAGTCCCAAATGCGCACTGTTGATTGGTTGAAAATAAAGTTGCGCGTGATTTTTAAAGTTGCGATTGATTGCAACTCTTTCTGCAACGGGCCCCTGGTAGTAGTAATATTTTATCAATTTGTTAATTAATTTTTGTAAATCATTAATTTCTATATCAAGCTTATGTGTACATTTCCAATGCAATATTTCAATATCACTGATGTACGACTAAGAAGTATGTTGATCCTGCGGGCCTTATTAAATTTCCGTAAAATTACCTAAAGCCCTAAAGGCAAAACTTCACAAGGAACATTTTGTTACAATGTAATCCCTGAATCAGGGGGGGGGGGGGGGAGTTAATTCAGGTTAAAGAACATTAAAAAACCCTTGTCTAATGGCTCATCATCATTTTATGGACCCCAAAAAACAAAAAAGTGCCCTCAATTTGAATGTGAAATATGCATGTAAGTCCTCGGTTGCCATTTTAGAAAGGATGCACAAACATATTAAAAAAAAACCCTCACATCAAGCACATTCTTATCATCAAAAGTAATTCCTCAAAAAGCTGTGCGCACCGGAATCAGTAGACTAGCTTACCCGGGGTAATATAGGAGCACCTAGCAAGGTGGACACGTGCACTATACAAATCCTATATTATTATTATAATTATTATTACTATCCTATCATTACTAGACATCAACTTTCATTTTTGACCTCAAAACAAATGACCAGTTTCTACAATTTGTTTAAAGCAAATAAAATGCATGAGAAGGGCAAACAATAAAATACGAAGCCCCCCCCCCTCCACCCCCATAAAGATGAATGATTAACAGATAAGGGGCAAATGCAGGCAAAACCCATTATAACAGTCCAACGTAATTGACCAGGGGACTATTTCAGAGAACCTTCAGTAATATTGAATTTCAAAAATATGTTTTAAGCTACTGAAATAATTTGATTCGATTGGCAGATAGTGAGCTATTCATACAAATTATGCATTTGTGCATTTTAACAAGTCTTATGAAATAGGACCTAGGATGTATACACAAAAATACAAAGTAAAAAAAAATTGCACGTTGTTTAAGCCTGTCACTCTAACAACAAGTTGTTTAAACTCTTTGTAATTATCTAAACTTTTTAAACAACAGTTGTTTTAAAATTTTAAACAGTAGTTGTTAGAGTGACCGTGACGGGCTTACACAATGTACTTAAATTTTAAGCAGCATTTTTACAGTGTAAGAAAGTATATTCTGAAATCTTTGAGCATATCAACATGCATGAAGCAAGCTGAGAGGGCAGGTTATCAATTTGCACTGCAGAATGACGAGTTGGAACTAAGAACAGAGATTTTTCCATTTATCTGAAAATCAAAACAGAAAATCTGTTTTGGTTCTTTACTTGTCATTTGTAAATTCATCAAATCAACCTTTAGAAAAAGGAATTCATGCTTCTGCCGTGCTTATTCTATACGTCAAAGCAGAATTATCATTTTTTAATTAAGCTTTGAATGGAATTTCTGGTTTTCAGAAAAGGAAAAGACAATTTTTAAACCAAAAATCACTTTCCCTATATGGTAGAATGAAAACAAAAAAAATGCTTTACAGTGATAAACCATACTGAATAATGAAAAAAATAAAAACAATACAAGCCCTCCCCCTTCTATGTCCTTGAAATTTCATTTAGCTATCTTGTTTTACTAAAAAAATAAGGTTAGCCCTAAAAAAGGATCCTCAGTATTTTCAGGTCGTCTGTTTTACCCCTGAAATTTGCCAAAATAAAATTGCCTTAATAATTATGATATCTCTGGCAACTATGAATATGGAAAATAAGTTCTATTTTGGAAATAAATTAACATTACAGGCAAGTCTACAGGTGGAATATCATAATCTCAATATAGATCTTCATATACAGGACAGATATTCCTTCAAACAAAATTTCAATAGATACTGTATGAAATGGCCTTTAAAGAAATTACACCATCATCTGCTATCTTCATCTACGATTCCCCCCCCCCCCTCTCTCTCTTTCTTCATCCTTCTGCTTTATCACATATTTTTCATCTCTCCCTCTCTTTTTCTCTCCTATCACACCCCCCCCCCTTTGACAGTCTGCCACTGTCCCTCTCATCCTCTTACCCGTCCCAAAAGTTAATTCCCATTTTATTTCCACCTTCCTTATAGATTAACTGTTGTCATCACACATTTTTCTGTTTATTTTTCCTTCTTACATTTCTACACTGACTCTTGAAAAAATTAGTAAAAAAAAACAATGTGTTGGTGAATAATGTGTCTGAAAAAAGGTCAAAATCAGCCAATTTACTGATTTAGTGTATTATGGTCAGAATTTTGGTTGAAATTGACCAGTTTTATCGATCAGATGGCAGCAGATTGATTGGTTTCACCAATGCCTTTTAAGAGTGTATTTCTCAATCCAACTCTCTTTCTCTCTCTCACCCTCTTTCTTTATTACATTTAACTTTCCCCCATTCCATCATATCGCTCTCTCTCTCTATAACATATACCTACGGTAATTCTGCCCAACTTTGGCAAAAGGAAGCAAGTGACACATCAGTTAAATTTGAGTTATTGTTATTTCTGAAGCACCCTTTGTATGTTGCACTTTCAGGCCAAATTTGGGGAAGAAATTATCGTTCTCCGGTAAGATATTGAAGAAAATATGCTGTTAAATTGCATTGATGCCTATGTAAATGACGAACACACATTGCTCAATTACAACAAATCATACTTGTGTAACTTGCTTCCTTTTGCCAAAGTATGTCTCTCTGCATTACTCCCATCCATATCCTTCTTTCTCCTCTCTCTCTCTCTCTCTCTCTCTCTCGCTCCCTTCCTCGCTCCCTCCTTCATCCAACCTCCCACCCACTCTGTAACTATTAGCCTCCCCGGTTTCCAGTATAAATTCCGTACAAGAAGATCCTTCTCCAGTCATATGCTTCTCTCTACTCCTGGGCTAGCCCACACACAAACCTGTTATCTCTCAATCTGCAAGGTGTCTCTTAAAACCTACACTGCTTTATACGCCAAGGGGAACACTTACTAACACCAAGGGGAACACTTACTAACACCAAATACTACAGGTAATCTTTTTTCTTCAAAGTTTTCTTGATTTCTTGTGAAGTTATTTTTGTGGATACTCATATTTGTTTGCATGTTTTTTGAAATGGTACCTCTAAATTCAATGAGAAAGCATTTTTTGCCTGTTTATTTATTATTTTTTATACACAACTCCATTTATAACATGAACTTTACAGTTGTTTAACAGTTAAACAAGTGTTAAACATCTTAAATGAAGTGCAATTTTTGATGTTCAATCTTCATTAAATTGAGCATGCTTGTTTAAACTGTTGACAACTGCTGTAAACTTCATAAAGTAAACAGCGATGTATATATATATATATATATATATATATATATATTTGTTACATTTTACTGCGTAGGCTGAGAACTTGCAGCTCTCTAGCACCAAAGCATTCAGTCACCGTTCATACATCTTAGAAATGAAAGCGTTAGCCTGCATTGCCTAGACTAGTGAGGTGCACGTTAACGCGGCAGCGATGATTTCATATGCCAAGCACGGGACTCAAACCTACGCAGGGAACGAGAATAGTGACAGCGGGCCTGACCAACTGTACGTCATACCACCTCTTCAATAATCAATAGAACATCAAATGATTATCAATCTCACAAAAGATGAAAACAAACAATTAAACTTTGTTTCTTGATAATACAGCCTCCATCCATTACTTAAAGGGGAAGTTCACCCTAACTAAAACTTAATTGTAAAAATATCCAAAAAAATCATACAAAATATTGCCGAAGGATTGAAATAAATCCATCAAAGAATAACAAAATTCTAAAAGTTTAATTTTGTTTTGTGACGCCATGTCAGCAGCTTTCCTGCAAATCATATCATTAAAAAATCAATGAAATGTCATTTTCTCAGACAATTGCAAATGGTCTTCACTGCACCTACAGTACATCATTAGACAAATCATTTCACAACCGTTCTTAAAAAGAAAAAAAAAATAAGTCATCACAAGCCATTAAAAACTGAAATTTATGCATTTTACATTACATAACATATGGGGCAGCTGCTCGTTTATGACGTCATACACAAATCCAAAACTTAAATTTCTAATAACTTTCTTAATCTTTATTGGGATTTCCCTTACACCTTCACCAATATAATTTTTTCTGCTATTTTAAAAAACAACTTTTCTTCAGGGAGAATTTCCCCTTTAACTGTCCTCTATAAATTTGGGTGAAAAAAAAGGCAGTAAAGCGTGACAAAGCCTCGTACCTCAAATTTTTCAGAAAAATCACAATTTCATTTTATTGCCTATATCCTTGATATCTCCGAGTGAAACAAAGGACGACGGAGTGGCAAGGACTGATCCTTGGATTTTTCAAAATTTTATCTACTAAAAAAACCATAAAACAGCTCTGTATCTTAAAAAACACACATCCTAGCCATGTATCTACTGAAAAAAAGATAATCCTAGCATTGTATCTAAAAAAAAGAGTATTTATGTTGTCTGTCAGGCTATATACATTCAAGATTTATCAATCAATTTATCTCAGGGGCCGCGGAAGTGGAGGGGAGGGGGGGGGGGGGCTGGGGGGGCTTCAGCCCCCCACTTTTTTCCAAAAACGTAAAAATGACCATATGATTGTGATTTTTTGCATGGTCAGCCCCCCCACTTTGAAAACCGTTCCGCGGCCCCTGTATCTATCTATGAATCAACCAATTTATATATTAATCAATACAAAATCAATAGATAAAAAATCAATCAAACAATCTATGTATCTATCAATCAATCTATCTATAACTACCTATATCTATTTATCTACCTACTGACCTATCAACCTATCTCTCTCTCCTCTCTCTATATCTATCTATCTATCTATCTCCCTACCTTATATCTACATGTCCATCAATCCATCCACATGTAATTACAAACATAGAACTCCCAATCTTTTTCAAAGTACAAATCTATTCCCCATCGGTATGATATTCAATCTCTACATATTTCTTGAAAAAATTCTAAAAATGATACAATATTAGAATATTGCAAGTGTCATGACTGTAAACATGATAGCTATCAATCCATATTAATGTTATCTTAGGGGGTGAAGTGCATACAAGACAGCTTTAACAAAATGCATATTACAAACCCATCTCATCATGCAGCGATATACAGCAAAAAAGGTCATAGCCCAATGATTGTCTTCTTTGGGTTTTGCTTTTTAAGTGTAATGCTTATTTGGTATCTTATGCTGCAGTATTTATGTTTTGGTGTTTTTTTATGTTTTATTATTATTCTTATTATTGTTATTTATTTTTGCTGCTTATTTTTTCTTTTGTTACATGTATATTGATTCGATGATTGTAAACCTTTGAAAATCAATAAAACATAATTAAAAAAAAAAAAAAGGTCATAGAAAGCCAAAAATTTCAAACCGATGTGGGTTAGATCTTCCCAGCATTACAGTATGCTACTAAAATTCACACATTCCCAAGAAACAAGCAGAATATTTCAGCTCCACACCCCCCCCTCAAATAAATCACAACAGAAATCGATTGCAAAGCTGAGTATGATCAATGGGCACATTTTCTGTATTTTATTCTTTTTTCACACGAGAACAAAGTGATAGGAACAGCATGGGGTAGCAGTGTGAAGATATCCAGAAAGAATAAGAAAAATAAGATCAAAATAAAGAAAGAAAGAGAGAGAGAGAGAGAGAAAAAGAATAAATGGGGAAAAAATGCTAGTGAAGCCTGAAGGCAGACGGTAAGGGTACCCTTGCTGGATTATGCAACGTTACCATGGCAACGCTTACGCAATTGCAGTGGCAAAGGCAAATGGCCTAGTGAATCTGCAGCAATAAGGTTGCCGGGGAAATCTCTCTATTCCCCTCTCTCTCTCTTCTTTCTTCATCTCTCTGCCATTATATATCCCTTACATTCTGTCCCGTTTACCTACTCACATGCTTATTCTCGTAGTATAACTTACGATACTTTCTAACACGCGAAAATGCATCACTGTGTATCGACATTGTCGTGTATATAGTTATTCGTACAACACCAGCTTTCTTGGTAAAAAAAAAAACCTCATAAAGACTACAGCTGATTGGATTTTTAATACTGCCCCATACAAACCTAGGTAGTATTTGTTTGAATTCTGCATTGTCATACAAAAACATATGGATGCTATGTTGGGCATGCATTTAAGACAAGATGCTGCTGAGTTTGAATACGAATCGTCATGTCTGTATGAATATTGCAATAATCAATATTTGTCAAACGAGTCTTTGTTGCAAAAACACCTCATGCATATTTATCTATAATCATTCAATAACGAGAGAAAATGTAGAAAAAATAGCTGAGCAGGAACCGTTACAAGATTATATCGATGATTAGAGCTATACGAGCTCTCCTGCAAAAACGTTAGTGTAAGTTGATTTATATTTTACCGATGTTTATATGGCTATCCTGACAGACCTAGACCATAATACTTCTTGAACACAACACTGAAGATGATGATGATGATGCACAGCATTTGTATAGCGCCATATATCTGAAGTAAACCTTATTGAACCAAAATAGACCTAGGAAATTGTTAGTCTGGGCCGTTTGTTCACCGGAGATCAAACATAAACAGATCTCTTTACTAGTACACAATAAAAACATATAAACCTTACATTAGGTGTTTAAACAGTTTAAACAAGTGTTTAAAATCTCAAACAACAAATTTTAATTTTTACTATTTAATTTTCAATAAATCAAGCATGGTTGTTTAAACTGTTTAACACCTACTGTAAGGTTCATGTAGTAAACCCTGTTGCATAGAATTTTAAACAGCATATGTATGTTAAAAACGGTCACAACATTCATTCAATCATCACTGATACAATACAACCATTAACCTATTGTGCATACCGGTGAAATTAAGACCTTAACCATAATAATAAACCATCAAAAAAGTACACGAATAATTCACATTTATGTGTGTGTTTTGGCGATGCAGCGCACTTGAGGGCATTTGCAATAAGCAAAAGCAGGAGACGCTTTATGAGGAAAGCAAGAGATGATTATGCTGTATGAGGTGATAATGCATGAAGCTGTATTGCTGTGTTTAGTAGTTTATAATCTTTTGATTGGTATACATTGGTATGATTTGTCGATTTCAATTTTTAATCCGGTCTGGGTCTTTATTACTCCTCTGATAACACATCTATTCAAATCTTAATAAGATTGTTTTCAGAGTGTAAACATGAATGGGAAGTTCTAAGAAAAATGATACGGAAAATTAATATCTCAATCACTCCACCCCTAATAACGTAGAATAGAGCAGATTTACGTAAAACATCAAGCAAACAATCGAATCTAATCCACAAATCTATAGTCATGAATATTTCCAGATAACAAGCGGATCTTTGGGAAGAAAATGCCATGAGTATTTTTCTGAATCATGTTTGTTTACGATGACGGATGGGGAAAAACAATATGCTAATAAGCTATCTACGATCATCTCCCGAACATGTCAGCCAGTTATCTCTAAAAGGAGAACCAAAAATGTCTTGGCTACACTGGAAAAAGGGCTTTTCACAAGATAAACTCCTGGCTTATAAACGTTTGTCTAAATCAACCCTAGGGAATTCTAATCCAGTGTGTTGATCAAAGACGTCATTTAGGCGTAGTTGTCGATTTTTTAGGTTGTTTGCTTCATATTTATTTATCAAAACATTTTATCTCCTACTGCATCTCTAATTCCAGACCATTCATCTGCAACGCTACGCAATAGCTCTACCCTATATTTCTCATGTGATAGCGATAAACCCCTGCTGAACTGTGTCAAACAGTTTTGGACCTGCCCCACGCGTGCGGCATCGGATAGATTTTATCAGCCATATATTTGGCTTGTAAAAATCATTAATAATTCATTGAAAAATTATTTTCTGAATGAAATTCTTCTTCCTACTCTATTATTGGGTGTATCCAACTGATTAACTACAGTGATATCGGTGGCAGTCTTTGAGCGTGTTCACACGAAGTTGGAGCACACATGCACAAACACGACTTGTGATCCAAACTTAAGAGGGGTAAAGCCAGGCTAAAAATAATATGAATTGAACAGGTAAAAAAAAATAAAACAAATGATACACTCAAATTTGATCGAAATCGGACAAGGAATAACAGAGTTATGGCATTTTGAAGATTTGCCATATTTCGGTGAAACAGTTTATGTATATTAAGTCATCATGGTGTAATATCCCTCTTGTTCTTTTGTATTTCATTATATGAAACGATGTCCTCCCATAATTTAAAACATTGGATTGACAATGGAATAATGCATTAGAAATTGATTGCTGCAACTTATTTTATTGTAAAGGAAACATACCATATACCTGCAATTATATAAGTGATATTTCAATCAAAACGTTGTATATTGTGCATTTAAGATGTTCTGTCTATTTCTGAAAAAAAAACCAATAGTAAATTGGTGGGAGAGAATCCACATGCTTTCATTTACATATCCATGTTTTAAAAACATCATTCCGGGCTAAAATAACAAGTTGCTTGAACATATCCACCAACTATACAACATGGATTGTCGATTGTTATGCGGGAGACAGATTTTCAGTTCCCTAAACGTTTCAGTCAAGAAAATGATGAAAATGGCAGATAAGAGATAATAGTGCTTGATATCAAAATATATGAAAATGAATGATCTATTCATAGTGATTAGCGAACAAACTCTGCTCATCTTAATATTTAAGAGTCTAACTGTAATAGAAATAGCAATGCATTGCTTACATAGAATGTTATCAGATAAACCTTCATGTCTTCTCTTTCCAGAAATTGAAAAGCAGAGTAGACGAGAATAATAAAACTAATTGGAATAAGAAATTAACAAAAATAATTCAAAATCAAATGAAACATAAGTCAAGTTATAGCATATCTATACTTTTTTTTCCCAAATTTTTTTTAAATGGTGTTCTGTGTAACAAAAATGGAATGAAATAAGTGGCTTGATTTAAGTTTCTGGAGTACTTTTTAATATTTTGATTTTTCAATCTTATACGAAACATGATTTAAATACTCAAAGAAAATGCACAGCAAGTACAAAGGGAGAGCTCCTCACTGAAATAACCATTTTAAAGTATAGGGTGGGAAAAAATCAACATTTCTAAAAAACAAAATTACATATAAAACAAAATCTTTTTAACTGGTAAATACAAATAAAGTAAATTAAAACTTGTTTAATGGACATACAAATTGTAAAGATAAGTACCAGTTGTGTGGTAACGATCTCAAAATGAATTCGAACAGAATCCAATGAAATTACCACCGAAGTGTTTGTATACTGTATAAATAAACAATATGTGCCAAATAGCTCTGGAAGAAAATGCGTAATTGTTGAGAAATGAGCAGAATAAGCATGGAATTCCATTGAATGTTGGGTATTTTTCGAAGCAATATTAATACACTCTCCCACATATGCTTTTTTGTGTTAGTGACCATCAGAATTATCGATTTTGAGGTAAGATTTCATGATTTTACAAAGATAAGGTTACATCAATGTACCAGATCGAGATGTATGATAAAAATTTGACAATCAACCATGATATGAAAGACTTTCTCATTAAATAATTGTTTGCTGCAACTACTGTCTTTTGCGTTTAATAGAGAAGCGGGTTAACATTCAATCATATACACTTGTTCAGCTGGTTTGAGTTGGTATCGGGGAACTGTGGCTCATTAATTGGCGTAGATGCATCATTATCGAGAAAATGAGGTAATTGTTTCATACATGATTCCACAAAGAGGTATGCCAAATCAAATGGAAACGAAACGTAGAATTTAATTCAACTTCGTTGTGGTGCAAAAGTTTTAAAACTTAAAATTTGTCTCAATTGTGACGTAATCATTTTACAAAGAGACAAATTTAGATTGATGAGGTTTGCGGATGCCCCACGTAGATAGGAAAGTCCTAATAAGGACTGTTTATTTTCTGTTGGTAAAAGTTCTGAAAAGAGCTCTTTACAGTCTCAATGTTTTATACATCAGGCTTTGTTCTTCCTTAGGAGTGATTTTAAACACTTGATCCAAAGGTTAGCGGTTATGCTGACTCAGTCATTTATTTATTTGTTCGTCCATTCAAGACACCATGAGAAGCGATTGAGTCTAGTGCCATGGAGAAAACCAATGTCCGCCTACATGCCACAAACGAAACATTCATCCACATGAACAAATACTGCAATCCAAATACTTGGCATGCAAAGCAAAAACAGGGGGTCGTACGTACACAAAATTAATGAAAACATTGTTTACGATCTTGCCTTTCTTTCCCCATTGATTGAATCGAAAGTTGTTTACCTGACTGTATTTTGTGGGTGTGATGGCTTTGTATAAGAACCTTAGTAATAATCACGAGAATAGCCAGTACAGATAACGTGTGTCTGTCTATGGTTCTTTACAGGCAACTATTCATAGTTGGGCAAATAGAATGTGTGTAGATATCGACTCAATAAACATGTGTTCAAATGGCCATGCCCACGCTTCGAGTAAACAGTTTGTAGGTAAACCCTTGACTAGTTGGCAATTAATACTTAAAAAGCTGATAGTCATTTTATACGCAGAGAACTTGATTAATAGAGTAAAATCCATCCTTTATGATTTTAATTTGTGATATGCCTTAAAATCACTGCCAAAGAATATGTTGCATATTCAGCATTCAACATGTCTGAATTTCAACATCTAAAATTATGTTTCATTTCTGCCCCCCCCTCTCACTTTCACAAACACACACACACCCACCCACCCTCACACACACCCTCACACACACACACACTCACGTGATTATTATCATATAACTTATTTGATATCAATTGCAAAAGTAGCAAACTTCAAACCGAATTTCAACGAAACAATAAGGAAATCAATGTATATTTATGGCATATGTAAAGCATACCAAAAATCCCTTGGAAGACTTAGATTTGATTGTGGGAACTATTTTTTGAAGTGCGATCAACTACAATTCTGTCTTTCCTACATTTTATCACCCTTTTCATATTCAGATTGATATATATATATGTACATATGTGTGTCTCGTTTATTTTTTCCCTTGATTTACATATTTCTTGGCACCTCTATTTCTCTCTTTATCTTCCATTGTTTTTTTTTTCAACTTTCATCCTCCTCCTCCTCCTCCCTCTCTCTCTCTGCCTCTTCTTTGGTATCTCTCTCTCTATGAGTCTATTTTTTTTCTTCATAATCATCCACCTATTTCTCTTCCTTCTCCCCATATTGTTCTCCCTTTCTTTACATTACAATTCTCTTCCTCTTGCTCCTCCTTCTCCACTTTTTCATTTAAGTTTTCTCCTCTTCCTTTACTCCTTCCTCTATGTCTTCTCCTTCAGCTAATTTGTTATTCTTTTTTGTGCATTTCCCCTATTCCTTCTTCTATTTTCCTATTCAACTTACATTTCCTTGCCTCTTCTGAATAGAATAATCTCCTTTTTTCACTCTGAATTTTTCTATAATCTCCCATCCATCCCAGCTTCTTCCCAATACTCTCATCATCCCTCCACCTCTCTCTCTCTCTCACCGCCCTCATCTCCCCATCTCTCGTCCCCTCTCACCACCCTCCCTCTCTCCCACACCCGTCCGCCCACGCACCGCGACTAGACGGAATACCCTGGAAATTTCCAAGCAGATTTCAACATCAAAAGCTCCTCGCTTATTGAGTATTCCTGCACTGTTTTGCCACCCTGCCTTTCTCTATCTCATGTAGTCCTTAGTCCTATACATATACATATCTATTTATATACATTATATCTCTCCAAACCCCTCTCCCTAATTAAAAGTTTTTATTTCAGATTCATTCCCGAGATCCTATCCAATATCCCCTATTTTATTTTACTTCATTGGCATATTTCATTTCATATAATATTGTATACCTGCTTACTAAAAAAATTTACACTTAACTCAACGAACGATCGTACGATTGATTGTTATTGTCAATTCTACAGAATCAACAATGCAGACAGTCGCAAAAATCAGCACACTGTTCAAACTATAGGGTGTAAATTTAACACCTTAGCATGTATAGTCCTCTGTGGACACCAAATGGTGTCAATTTTAACACCAGATTATAACCCAAAAGAAATTCCACACAAATCTAGCTCCATTAATAGTTTCAACATTTTCAATAATTTCAATTCAAATGGATCACCATCATAAATGGTGCACGCACTGTCGTTTTGCAGTGTAATACAGTATCTGTACCAACCATATGTAGCGATTTCTTAGGTTTGACCACCCTAATAGGATACAGAGCAAAATTTGTATTTTTGTTGAAGGGACTCGTACCCCTCCCTCCCAGAAAAAAAATCCTAATTTGGAGAGGGACTTTACCTCCCACCCCTCCCTGGCTGATTTCTAAGCCAGCAATATCACACTTAGCATCCTATCCAGGTACCCATTTTGAGGTACAAAAATAGTTTTCAACCTTTCTGCAATGCATGTGTGTAAAAAACCCAGTACCATGCTGTATTGGTGATTTTTTTAGTTACAAGCATGATTGAATGCTTGTAAGCAAGCAACCACATGACCAATGGCTTAAGGTCCTCTCCGAGGGACCTGGTAATAAGGATTAATGCCTTACCAAAGGGCAATATCACACCAAGTGGAAATCGAACCCGGGTCACCGGAATCCGAAACCCCTGCTCTACCGACTGAGCTATCGCACCTCCTACAAACTATTTTGTACCATTGTTGTAAACATTCATTTTTAATGTTCCATTGTGCTTTGAGCAAAATATTAAGCAAGCATTCACCATTAAATGGGAAGAAATACAAGATTATTTTAAATTACTTGAATAAACAAATATTTCAGTTTCTTAAGGATCTTCAGTAGATGTGAAACAACATTGTTTAAAATCTTATACAATGCTGTTTAATATTTGATCCGTACATTTGTTGTTTAACAGTTTAACAACCATGCATGCTTCATTTATTAAAGCATTAATCTTTGCTGTTTAAGATTTCACAAATTTGTTTAAACTGTTAAAACATCTTCTGTACGGTTCATATAGTAAACTGCTAACATTTGGTTTATGCAGATATCCTGTAAAAATTACTCTTATTTACCGCGTATATTGAAAAAATGTCGAATGCTGATGCGCCCTTTTATCACAGTGCGCCAAATTGACGCCTGTTGCCGTGGTTATCGACGCAATTTTATTCATGAATCCACTGTCTTGAATTAATGAGTCCACTCATCAGAGATAAATTTTGGTTTATTATTGATATTTTTTTTGTGAATGTTGTGTTTCATGAAAACCCAGAACATGATTTTTCTTGTTGTCTTAACCAAATTATATCAGAATATGTTGGCATTGACGAAGCTACAAATGATGATGTTTATCCTCAAAACTGAGAAAACTTTTTTAAAACACCGGTAAGTTCATTTTGACTGCAGAGAAGTTCAAGAGAAAGAGAAAAACATTGAAGTCAGTTCTTTCATGTTAACTTGAACATAACAAACGAATTCAATATCACACGTCTACTCTGACATTTTCAGGCAGTTCAACTCATATGGTAAATACAAAATAATTCTCAAGAAGGCAAAGCTTTGGTAACTTTTTCCAACTCGTCTTCAATATTGCCCATAAACGCAGCATAATATGACAGCGATGACATCAACGTAGAGTCAATATTGAATCGTAAGTGCCTGGCCATAAAGTGCCCAACGTAATTATTAGATCTTTAGACAACAAGCAAGCAAGCAACTCCCATAAACTCACAAACAAGCACGCCGGGGAGACAACAACATGGAAGAATGGGCCCAGACGTCATCCTCTCCGCACAATGTTGAAGTTCAATAATAAGTGGAGAGCTCTTTGCATGGGAATCGGGTGTGCCACTGTACATCAGAATGGCACAACATTGGGGGGAGAAATATAAAGTGTGTTGTAAAAAATACTGATCATTGACAATCTCAACCCTGTTTTGTGCTTGCTGTGAGATGAGACAACAAACAACTTGTTGATTTGCTCAGATTCGATATGCATTTTGCAGTGATGTCATCAAATTCTTACATTTCTTACATTTAAAAAAAAATCAAATCCCAAATTTGGTAAAATAACAAATTTTTGGCTTGTGTCTTGCATTAATAGCCCTTGTAATGTATTACATGTAACAATATAGTGTCATGAAACCTGAAATATTTTTTTATTCATCTGACTGTTTTTCAATGTCTACAAGTACTAAAATCTGAATCACAATTTTGGTACATCTGAGCAAATGTTGGGGGTTTTAACTTAATCTGAATAGCCTTTCTCCATGCCTGTTGATTTGTACTGACGTACGGCATTCTTTTTAAAGTCTACAAGTAGCAAAATTTGAATAATAATTTTGGTACATGTTCACTTGAGCACATTTTCAGGTTTTGTCTTGAAATAGAATGACACAGTGATCTGTATTGTATTGAACCATGGTTCATCAGTTTCTAATTTTCCTTGCTCTATTCTGTCTATAGGTAACAACATTTGAAAGACATATTTAAAAATCCTTCATATGGCAAAAATATTAGTACTTAGAACACAATAAAAAAAAACTGTTCAAAATGTTCATACAATGCTGTTTCATAAATGAATTTCACACAGAAGTTGATGAACAATTTAAACAAGTGTTTAATTATTAAATCAAAATTTCAATATTCAATAATTTTTACATGGTTGTATAAACTATTATACAACTACTGTGAAGTTCAGGGTTTACAGCATTGTATAAAATTTCAAACAGCATTTCTACTGTGAATGTACCATAATGACTATACATACACTCACCTGTGTGCAGAGGCAATAAGAGACAGGACAGCAGGCCAATGAAGAAAATGTGCATGTAAAACAAGAAAAAGAAAAAAAGGGGGAGAGAGAAAATTAGATTAATATGACTAAAATGATACGTTTTGAACAGATAAGGTTAAATCTGACAAACAAAATGGTGAAAATTCATCAAAATCAGACAACAAATTTAACATGAAGTTTATTTTATTCATGAAGACATAATCATTTTCAGGTCTGAACACCCGCTTGAGGTGGTTTTCAAATCGACTTCCATTAAGCATGAATATTTTGATGATTAATCATGTATTCTTTTTTGAAATACTCCTTTAATCACATCCAAGCTGAAGATTGAAAAAAAGTGTTTATTATCAATAGTATTTTGACAGCTAGTAGCCCAACTAATAGCCAATGTACCATAAGTGGAAAATAAATTTTTTTTCTTCAAAATTGATCAATAACACGCAATTCTAGAAGTCACCAGGGTCCTGTCTTACAAAGAGTTATGATTGATCCGATCAATCACAACTATGGACGGCCAGTAACCTCAAAATCTAAAATGCAAATTTGTTTAAAATATTTTCTAGATATGATGTATATTTATACATTCATCTTATCTCTTGAAGATTTAGTGCGATTCTCTTTGTTTACTACGGAGATTTTGCAAATTTCCTGTAGAACAAACAACTATGGTATAGATGCATGGATTTCCATACAGTTGCGATTGATTGGATCAATTGCAACTCTTTGTAAGACAAGCCAGGCTGGTGTTTCAGAAAGCTTTTTGTTAAGTTACGCATAACTTTACGCACGACTGGAATATGTTCTTAGGCGCTTATTCAGCTACACAGGGATATATCATATAGCACAAATCGTCACCAGTTGTGCGTAAAGTCATTTGCAACTTACAGTTTAAAGACCTACCTGGGCCCCGTTGTTTAAAAGTTACTATTAAGGTAACTCTACCATCCAATGGCAACTACCATGGTAACGCTGATCAACAGCCAATCAAAATCAAGGATTCCATGCAAGTTACCAGCGCATTGCAATAGGGCCCTGGTCTATTTCTTTCTTGGAATTTGAATACCATATGGAATCTACCATTATGGTAACTTTGCCTTGCAATTAGGAATCCTTGAATTTGATTGGCTGTTGATCATTGTTGCCATGGTAGTTACCCCTGGATGGCAAAGTTACTATATGAGAAACTTTTATGCAACGGGGCCCTGATCTATGTACATAATAGGCTGGTGGTAATTAAATGTAAAAGACAGTAGTTGCAGCAGACAATTATATCACAAGAAAGTCTATTAAATCAAGGTTAATTGTCAAAATATTATCATACATCTAGATCTGGTACATTAATGTAATATTTATCTTTGTGAAATCATGAAATTGAAATAGATAATTCTGATGATCACTAACACAGAAAAGCATATGTGGGACAGTGTAATAATATTGCATCGAAAAATACCTGACATTTGATGGATTTCTGTGCTTATTTTGCTCATTTCTCAACAATTACGCATTTTCTTCCACAGCTATTTGGCACATATTTTTTATTTATACATACAAACACTTTGGTGGTAATTACATTGGAATCTGACTGAACTCATTTTGAGTTCGTTATCACAACTGGTATATTTTTCATTTCCTCGAATCTACCAGACTTCTACAGGCAAGGTTGTCCATCCATGGGATATCTGCAATTATTCAAAAGGTCAAAGACCAATGGGGGAAACCCCCCAAAGTCAGAAATGTACAAAACAACCACGGGGGGTTTCACACCCACGCAATAACAAAAAATATCCTATTTATTTGCCTACATGAATGCAACGTATGACATCTTGTTATACATGTATCATTCATCAAAAAAAATATTACTCAACATTGTGGGCACTTTTCAAAATTATAAAGACTTTGACAGGGATTTCTCCAAGGTTATGAAGATGTGCTCACTTTCCTTTTTCTGTTCTTTTTCCTATTATGAAATTGTAATAATTTGATGTGTTCATGATATATCACCCTTCAGTCCCTTGTAACAAAAATAAGTTGCAGCAATGAGTATCTCTTGTATATATTCATTTGCCAATCCATGTTATTTTCTATTTCTAGTCGAAAAACTTTGAATAGTATAATTCCATATCATAAAATACAAAAGAATAAGTGGGGATATGACATCAGCAGCTTGCTCATTGCATATTGTGAGCGCGTCATGGTCTAGTGGTTCTGACTCTCGCCTTTCAAACAGAGGGTCGTGGGTTCGAATCCTAGCCATGGCGTGTTTTCCTTCAGCAAGCAATTTATCCACAATGTGCCGCACTCGACCCAGGTGAGGTGAATGGGTACCCGGCAGGATTAATTCCTTGCATGCACTGAGCACCGGTGATGGTAGCTCGAGCTAAAGCCGGGGTAATAATAGCAAGCGCTTTGTATCCTCAGGCAAAAACCGCTATATAAATCCAGCTATAATTATTATTATTACATTCATGATTTATCTTCATGAATACATGAGTCTGGATGGGCATGTTCTTTTCTTAACAATGATTTCCAGTCAATGTTTCTTCTTCAACTTTAGTTCAAGGATGAGTATCAGTCTAACCCTGACTAGAGGGGAACCCCCCCCCCCCTCAATATTCCCCATCTAACATTCTGTGAATTAACCTTGTGTAATCAAATGAGGCAAACAAGCAATCGTATTCAGAGATGCAAAAAAAGATGGCACTTTGGGACTGGATCTTTGGTAAACAGATTTGTCTTAAGAAGTTGGTTCGGTATCCTACTTCTCTCATTTTTACACCTGAACTCGGACCTATACCTACAGCACGCTTCAGGGAAGTATGGATTTCTAAACCACCCATGAAGTCCTTCGTCACAAACATTTCTCCAAAATTGCCCCGCTCAATGACTGGGTATTATCTATCCTTTTAAGGCCATTTGAACATCTCCTTATTCTTCTTGAGGCTACTCCTTGATTTGAGCATAGACATAACGGAAAGCAGAGGATAGCGTATATTCATTGGTCAGTGGTAGAAGTTCATTCCATTCAAAGAAATAAACATCTTTTGTTATTTTCCCCAATGGCACTTCTACATCACGTTCATTTGTAAAGGTGAAGGCTACTACCTCTACTGACTTTTTTTGTAAGTCTAAAAAGATGATTAGTTTTCAAAGTTTAGAATATGGCAAATAGATAAGAAAGACGGGAAGAATTAATGGGGAAAAAAACTCCAGATTTTCAAACGGGAAATAACGAATGGAAATATTGTGCATGGAATTTGAACGAGAGTACTGTACCACGATTTGAAGGCCAGACCAGAGGTAGATTCAGTGGAATTATGTACAAAAGTGACCTGTGTTGTCATGGCAACCATTGTTTGTTGCCATGGTATATACGTATGTTGACTGGTTGCATGTGAAGGAGTGTGCAAAATACGTCTCTTGAAAGAGTGGTCTGGAGCAAAAGGCAAGCTTAGACCGGATCAACAAAGCGAATAAGTAAAGGGTCATCAAGGCATTGCCAAGGAGATGAGGAACCCATAATTAAAAGGACATTGATAACAAAAGGAAATCTGAAGATGAGCTGGGAGCAGCAGCAACAGAGGGGGAGAGAGAGAAAAAGACAGACAGAGTGAGAGGAAGAGAGAAATCGGACCCTCGGTTCATAAATTATGCAGTGGATAACGGACAAGAGGATTGGCAAGAGAAAGACAGCAACATCGAAAAATTTGAAAGAAAAGGGGGAAAAGAGCGAACGCTGGAAGCTATAGGCAACCAGATCTCGCTGACACAAACCCCCCAATGGCTGTTTGATGGTTGCTAAGTAACGTAGTGATGTCACTATGACATCATAGCGACCCGAGTGTGGGTGGTGGATGCCAATGACATGATAATGAAGTAGTTTAAAGTGGCTTAGGCTGCATACTAGGTGAAGAAGATATTGCATACATGAGTAAGGAAGGGAGAAAGGGAGCAGGGAAACGAAGGGGGGGGGGGTCAGGTGGGGGGAGACTGGTAGAGTCAAACACAGATAAAGAGACAGGGATATATAAAGGGATGAAGAAAGAAATAAAGAAAAAGGAGGGAAGAGTGAAAGAAAAAGGGGGAAGAGAGAAAGAAAAAAGGGGAAGAGAGAAAGAAAAAGGATGGAAGAGAGAAAGAAAAAGGATGGAAGAGAGAAAGAAAAAGGGGGAAGAGAGAAATAAAAAGGATGGAAGAGAGAAAGAAAAAGGGGGAAGAGAGAAAGAAAAAGGATGGAAGAGAGAAAGAAAAAGGGGGAAGAGAGAAAGAAAAAGGGGGAAGAGAGAAAGAAAAAGGATGGAAGAGAGAAAGAAAAAGGATGGAAGAGAGAAAGAAAAAAGGGGAAGGAGAGAAAGAAAAAGGGGGAAGAGAAAAAGAAAAAGGGGAAGAGAGAAAGAAAGAAAAGGGAGGAAGAGAGAAAGAAAGTAGGGGTGGGGTATGACAGAGATTGAAAGAGAAGGGTAGAAAGAGATGGAGGGACAAAGACAGGAAAGAAAATAAAAGAAGGAAAGAGAAAGAGATAGAAAGGCAAAATGATCAACAGGATAACATGGAGAGATGAGGGTGTTGAATAAGGAGAGCAAGAAGAGAAGAAACAAATAAAATCCTGGAAGATAAGAAAAACAAAGGATACTGTACATTGAGGTAACTAATATTAACAATTTCCCTAGAATCCAAGGCTGGCCAGATGATCTTTGACAGGCCAAAATATTTTAATATGAAAGTATGAAAGCATTTAGACTGGCCACTCAGGTGAAGATGTGTCCAAGGGGGGCGTTTCACTAAGTATTCTGTCAATGAGTTTTACTGAAAACTGCAACGCGGAATGCTGGTTTTAAGCACTTTAGGTGCTAAAAACAGCATGTGACTTGCTTGGACAAACAAAGGTGCTGTTTTTAGTACCCTAGGTGCTTGCTTGACATCAGCACCCATATACATACAATAACTATAGAAGATCCTCAAGTGTAGAATTTAGCACTTTATTTTGCAAGTGTAGATTAAGTCCTGGCCAGTGGCAGCCTAAATCTTAATCTTGCTCGGAGTATGGTTTGAGAGATATACATTCTTGGATGTAGCAAAGCGATTTTGCCTCGCATACATGTCATTGCAACACCACCCTTAGCAAAACATTTTGCACACCGCATCGGTGCACATACGGCCTTACGCAATGCACTTATGTGTGGTGCTAAGGGTGTCTTTGCAGGCATGCAATGCAAGAAACTGGGGTGTTAGGGCCATTCTTGCACCGACACAATGACCTCTGATTTGATTGTTCACTAGTAAACTAATACCTTGGTCACATTTGCTCTACGGCGGCCGTACGGCGAGTCGAAAACGGCCGTTTTAACATTTTTGTACCAACTACATATAGGTGGTTTGAACTAAAATTAATAAAACGGCTGTTTTCGACTCGCCGTACGACCGCCGTAGAGCAAATGTGACCAAGGTATTACTCATTAGTCGTCAGAGAGGTGACGTTATGGATATTTGTTATTTCTTTGGCAGCAAACATTTTCAGGGGAGAGAATATTAAGGTATGAGATTATGTAGGTGATAACCCTTTTTTTCCCTGCCCCCCCCTCCCCTTTCAAAAAAATCCTAGATCAGCTCAGGAAGGATACCTCCTATATTGCCATTCCCAGGCCCCCCGAATCCCCTGGTTTCAACTCTAAACTGATGCAAATGTTGGTTATCTGGTGATCCACACGTTAAAGGCACCTGCGAAGGACATGTGTTACCCGATCACGTGGGGTGAAACCTCTCCCTTCCTGCTATTCGGAGTAATCTTCATCTCTGTTAAGCCCCTCTATCCCTGCATTTATAAGCTCAAGAAATATAACGATTAGCTTTTACAAATGAAGACAAACTCAAGCACCTCTGGTGGTTAGTCGAAAAGTGGTTTTGAGATTGGAGGGGGGGTCAAAGATTTTTTAAACTTAGGTAGGCCTATAACTCCACAAACGGCTATATCCTATCATTGTGCTCAAAGGGGTATACAGTCAAAATTTGAGCCCATGCGGTTTAACGAAGTGTGGCTGAATTCCCTATAAACCTGTAGGGAGGCAGTGTAGCTCAGTCGGTTAGAGCGCCTGTTCCGGATAAGATTGTAGATCTCAACGTTCGTAGGTTCGAGTCCCGCAGCATGCCGGAAGACATCTAACAAAAAAACCGATGCTAGCGTTGTTAACGTGCCTCACCGCTGTGTTCAGTGCGGGTGTGAATGCAGTTGGAAAACCCTCCGTCCATCGGAAAGGACGCAAATGTTGGTCCCATGTATAGGAGAGTCACAACCTATGCACGTTAAACCAATACACTATTCGTCAAAGAGTAGGGTGTTCACCTGGTGTATTGCACCTGCCGGTCTTCGGTACTACGATACTGCAAGAATCTTCAGGATTGAAGGAGGCAGTCACTGTAGCTTGAAGAACTTGAAACCCTGTGCAAGAACGCCACAATCCTTTCAAGGATCACATGTGCGCAAAATCACCTCACCAGTGCGTGAAAATGTTTCGCTAAGGGCGTTCTTGCACCGACATGACAAAATTTTGACAACAAAGGCACATTAACAATGAGCATCAAACAACATTAAGATCATATTTTCACCTTAGCTGATACAAATTAAAATGATAAGGAAAAACAGGATTAGCGCCAAAGAACTAGACAATGAATTAAATTTTGAATGAAAAAGGAAACTTTAGACAAATTTTAACCAACATGTGCATGTTATGGAACCAGTACTTAATGATATAAGGACTATGATAATGATTATGGGGGACAAATACCACTCACTCTCTTTCAAGTTTGCTCAATATTCATAACAAACTGATCTATGCAAAAAAAAAATCCTCTTTGTATTTTATGTTTTAATTTTTGAGGCACTGTTGTAGGCAAAAAGCCAACTATTCAGATTTCAGAGTTCAAAACTCTTAATTTTTTTTTTTGGGGGGGTGGTTGTATGTGTGGTTTCCTTTGAGCATTGTCCTCTCTGTCACATCAACTCATACTAATTTTTAATAGTCTTTGTTTTCTTATTATCTCATCCATTTTAACGACTCTTTGGCAAGATGAATTTCCATCTAATATAATGAAAAACTATTTTCAAATATAATGACATATATGCGTTATTCATCTTCCCATTTCTTTCTCTCTCTAGATAAAGGAAGAAGTCGCCGAGTCTGGCGATTCAAGACTAGCCCACTTGCGTCACCATCAAAGCACATGTCCAAATGCAAATTACCACATGTGTCTACATACAAATGATATAAATTTTGGTTGAAAAGAAAAACAAAACAAAACAGATAAGATCTGAGGTTTTAGTGATGCTTCCTCAGAGAGAATTCTGGTCTATGTTTAAACACATCAAGAAGCAGGGCAAAAGCTGCATATAAAATATAAGGTTATTATAGAATTAATCTCTAAAAGAAACTTTTTCTTCTGCTTCTCATTGTAACATAATTCAATAGTCATGACTCTTGATAACCGTTTTCTGAATTTCTTATCGAAATTGAAGTCAGTCCTCTCTGCAATACACAATAATAATTATATTCATTGATCTGAATTGTTTTTTTTTTAAATTAGGTATATTTAACACAAAAATACTAAATGATTGAAAACTGAGATCAGGTAACTTTTATCCTTGACAGAATTGTAGGGGGAGTCGTGGTCTAGTGGTTACAACTCTCATCTTTCAATCAGAGGGATGTGGATTTGAATCCCAGCCATGGAGTGATTTCCTCCAGCAAGATATTTACCCACATTGTGCTGCACTTGACCTAGGTGAGGTAAATGGGTACCTGGTAGGATTTATTCCTTGAATTCTTGAGCGCCTATATTGCAGCTACGCTACAGCCGGGGTAATAATATAAATAGTATGACGCACAGTAGAGTATATGTGTTCATATTGGACCATATTATTATCATTAATGGTTCTCTATCATCACATACATGTAGTTGAAGAAGAATTCCTTATTCTTCTTGCATATATATATGTTCACAACCAGCAAAAAACTATTTTTAGTTACATTTTCCGGGGCAAATTTTCACAACTTATTGCCTAGATCAGCAACGTTGAATAAGCTTTAAATTGCAATGAATGGGGATTTTCCAGAACTGTTATTTGAGTTTCCAGTGTTATTTGAGTTTTCAATGCTATTTTGAGCATTTCCGATCTGTGTAATTATTCCCTGGTTCATAATTAACAAGAATCAGTAAGTACCCCCCCCCCCCTTGAAAAAAGGGTTTAGATTGTGAAGTGACACACATAGGTCAGTATTCTGAAGTCAGATTTAACTTCAACCACGGTCTAACTCTGTACAATATATATATATCCTGGGATAGTTTTGAAGCTGCTGAAAGGGATTACTCTCTCAAAAAGGTTTTACTAACATTATAGGGAGCCAAAAATTCAAAAATTCTGTTAATATTATATATTATATTATGTTTACTATTTTGTTTCCTTTAATTTGCTTTCATAATGAAGCAATATACTTCAAAATAATAGTACTTCAGATCATTCACAGGCAACTATGGACAATTTGAGTGTCAAATGAGTTAATAAATTGGATGTGAACTGTTTGGGATTTTGTGCCCCAATTGGCTCTCCATAGTTTAACCAAAACTTTAAACAAGGCTTAATTCAAACCTGGGTCGAGGTTACGGGCCATACACTGTAAAAACTGTGGTGTTAAAACTGACACCAGTTGGTGTTAATAGAGGACCACACCATGAGGTGTTAAAATTACACCCTAGAGATGTAACATAACACCAAATAGTGTAAATGTAACAACCAAAGGTGTTGTACTAATACCTATAGGTGTTAAACTAACACTGTCAATTTAACATCGGTGTAAAATAACTGGTGTGGTCCTCTATGTACACCGGTTGACACCACAGTTTTTGCTGTGTAGGTTTTAATGTATAATCTCAGAATATTATTCAATCTGTAAGTTGGTTCAATAATGAACAGTACCAACTGTTGGTTAAAAAATGCATCCAAAATGAAGTGGGATTTTTTAACCAACAGTAAGTGCATGTAGGTTCATATTTTAAACAAATTTTGTTGTGGCAAAAAAAAATGTGAGACGTTCAATAGCAGCAGTTTGTTCCACATCCAATATAACTTTTTGCAGTGTCTAAACATCTTACTAATATCTATTCATATCTACTTTAGATGGATATAATTTTTTTTTTTTCAATCAAAGCAAAGAGTAAGCCCCCCATCAAAAAGAACATAACTTTTTATTTAAATGGCTTTAAGGAATATTGCTATACTGCAAGACTGTTTCTACAATAAAATTGACTAATTTTTGTGCAAAATATGATATAAATCTTTTGCTCAGGCAAGGGTGAGATTACAAAAATGCAATAGATGTCAGTAAGTCATTGTGCCATATACTCTATTTTAGGGGAAATTACTTTGTTGTTGTTTTAATGACCAGCTATTCTAGAATCTTGATTCTGAGGAGTCAAAGTTGACCCATAGCTTCTGAAAAGATGGGCGGGAACTTTGAGAGATATGAAAGGGAAGAGACAATGTTCAGAATACCGATTTGTGACAATCATAGTGGTGTCACATCTCGGAGAAATGACAAAATTTATGACAAAGGTTATGACAGTGTTCCAAATACCACCCCTGGCTTTTGCCGTGCTGCCTACTGGCACTTTGGCATTCAAGGAATTTCTTCCTACTGGATACGCGTTCACCTCACCTGGGTTCAGTGCAGCACAATGTTGGAAAATTTCTTGCTGAAGGAAACACGCCATGGCTGGGAATCAAACCAATGTCCCTTAGATTGAAAGACTAGAGTCATAACCAACAGACCACGACGCCCTCCAACTCTTGCTCTTGTTGTGGCTCAGTGGATGAGTCTCCGGACTTTGAACCACAAGGGCTGGGGTTCAAATCCCACCGCAGCACTTGCGTCCTTAGGCAAGGCATGTACATTTGCCACTATTCACCCAGGTGTAGTAAATGGGATACCCAGCGGGAAGGAATTCCTTGAATGCTCGTGTGCCTGATCAGGGTAGCCGTGCTAAAGCTGGGGTAATAGTATGCAGCGCTTAGAAACAGTTGTATTATTAGCGCTATATGAATGTTGCATATTATTATTACTCTTTTAGAATATGAGGACTTTTTAAATACCCTGGCAGCAAAAATGGGAAAGATTTAAAAACAAGCATTCTCTTCCAAGAAAATTTTTTTTTTCTTCTAAAATTTGATTTTAAAACAGTTTCGGTTTTAAAGAGAAAAGCTTTCAACCATGTGCTGTATAGTCCTATGTAAAAAAAATTCCTACACAAAAGAAATTTTGCGTAGTAGTTATAAAACTGTGTGGAGCAAACTGCGATGCAATACCAAGAAATGTTTTCCCTACTCTCTTCATCACATCATCACAATGGAGGTGTTTATCTTTTCTTTGAATAAACTCAGTATCTTCTTAATAATAAGAACAAAATAAATAAAATTGACATTTACCTCTGAATCACTCCAACATTCTTATTTCTTTGTCTTACTCTCCGCTCTCATTCATTGTGCTTTCTTACTTATCTCTTATCGCACCCACGTATTAACTCATTGCAAAGTAGCATCCATTCATTTCTCACTATCTTTATTGCATTCGAAAAAAAGGGTTATCTTTATTTTTGTATATTACCTCCCCTGTTGTCGCAAGATATCGCGACACGACCTCCTCTTGCTATCGCATCTGTGTTTTTTAATCTATCTTCAGTGGATTGAATTCCCCGTCTGGCCTACATTCATGACTCCGACAAATTGTTAGGGTTTTTTACGACTGTAATTTCATATTTTACCCTTTTATCTACCTTTCATAGTTATCATTATATACATGTAACATCATTATGCAATTGTGACTTGGAATATTGTAAAGCATGAAATTCTTCAAGTCAATTTCATATTGAAAATCATACTGGGAATTGCAGGAAACTTACTTTCTCGCTACCGCAATTAGTGTAATTCTCGCAATCCGTGAGACAACACCGTGTTATTAAGCAATATTTTGCCAAACATGGTCACTGTAACTTCCTGTCCCACTTCATTGCATTGGTGTCTACGTCTCCCACTAAAAATAATCAGATTTCTTGGTGGATTTGTTCCATGAAAGGGACCATTGCGAGAGAAGAGCACAAAATTATTAAAATTTTTTTTTACAATATTTATGTTTATCACTCACGCCTGCTTAGCACAAGACGGCTGGTTCAGAGCTCATGTTTACTAGTTTTCAAGCGGACTGTAGCAGATGCCGAACCATTAGTAGGTGTGACTAACCGAGATCTCATAATTTTGTCTCGTCTCAGCTATTCAATTCAAATTAAATAGCAATCAACAAAAATTTGCATTTAACTAAAAAAAGGACTAGCACTTTATTTGTAATTGAATAAACGTTTCTTGCAAGTCAATATGCCCCCCCCCCCCACTTGAATGGGGGGGGGGGGCAGCTGGAGTTGTGGATAAATGTCTCGGAAACAAGAAGGTTCATGGTTCAAATCGTATCATATTACAAGCTTCATCTGGCAAGACATCCATATAGATTTCCCACTCTCATCTAAGGTGTAAAATGGGTACCCGATATAATGTGAATTGTGTTGACAATTTTCGTGACTTGGCTGCTTATTGGTGGAATACTCCTCAGGGAGTGGAGATTGTGCACATTACATACTTGCAAGCAAGAATCTCATCATCAGATTAGTAGGAATTTCTGTACAGCATTTTGTTCTGATGTGATATCTGCTTTACAAAAGTTAAAATAAAATATTAATTACCAGCAATGTTATATTTATTTGCCACTTTCTTACATAGTGAAGCATAGACACAATCACGAAAAACTTCAGAGCATGCTTGTGAGTCTTATATCACAATACCTCTGCTAAGGTCGAATGGAGAACCCTCTTTACTGTGTATTGACTAGCTGTTTCATACCGGTACTTATTTTTTAATCCATATATATATCGTTTGTTTGCACTTTTGTCATTTTTATATGTCAATATTTTACCTCGTACAAGCATTTGCAATTCAGCCGTTGGCTGCAACAAATGTTTTTTGATGTATCAATAAAGACTATTATAATTATCCTTTTCTCCTCAATCCTTACAGTATGTCTTTAAGTCTTTCTCTTCTATTGCTCTTTCCACCTACAACCCTACAATCCATTCATCCTCTCATTCTTCTTCCCAAACCCTTCATCTCCTTCATTCCTTCTTCTTTCCATTCATTTCTTCTCCATCCTTTTCTCCTTCATCCTTGTATGTCTTTAAGTCTTTATCTTTTATTGCTCTTTTCCTCTATCCACCCACAACCCTACATGCAATCCATTCATCCCCTTATTCTTCCTCCCAAACCGCATCATCTCTTTTACCCCTCCTCTACCCCTCCACTCCATCCCACCATCGTTCCATCAATTTATTCTTCTTTCACATCCTCCCTCCCTCTCTTTCCTCCATCTCTCCCTCCCTTACCCACATGACAGGTGGCTTATTAATAGGTACCACTGGGTTGCATGAAGTCCACAACCTACGTCATTCTCCGTTGCCTAGCAACCGTTTATCACACAACTCACATGCACACTCGCCCCAAACATACACGCACACACACCCTCACACACACACGTTCTCTCTCTCTCTTTCTCTTTCTTTCTTTCTCATCTCGGCCATGCACCCTAGGTCCGCGTTGCGTCCTCTTGCTCGGAATGAACAAGAAAAGGAGAAAGCAAGATAAAAAAAAGAGGGGGTAGAATGACACACACACACACACACAAACACACACACACGCATATTCAGAAAAAGCATGCGATAAATCTCTCCAGCACCCTCTCTCTCTCTCTCTCTCTCTCCCTCTATCTCTCTTTGAGCTTATGAAGTAAGCCCATCATTTAGCCGACAGATACAGGGCTATGCTCCTGTACAGCAAAGATGGAGAAAACGTTGGAGGAGGACAAAGCTCACATCTCGGTTGCTCAACCTCGAGCCTCCTCATATAAAATGCTGCCGTACCTTCCTCCTCAAAACACAACCACTTGCCGAGATATAGCTCCATATATTCCTTAAAAAACGTGACACCCAAGAATTATTTTGGCGACGACGTCCCAAGCTCACTGTCAGTGAACAGAGCTCCTAGCTAACCTCACCATTACTGCAATCCTCATCTAATTTACCCCCTCTATTTTTCTCCCCCCCTTTTTTGCTGCTTTCTTAGCTGAATCTCTTTGCATATTCACCAACTAGTGCTCCTATATACCATGGAATCTTGCCCATTCTTTACGACACCAGAGGACCTATATAGCAAGGAAAAATAGCATATAACCAAGGATGGTTTTGCATTGATTAATTTCATCAAGCGTGTATCTGATCAGTCAGGTGAGTTTCTTACTCTTTCTTCATTTGCTTTACTATTGTGACCCTATGGCGTGTATCCTTAGACTCTAAAAAGAGGTTTACACAATATTGGGTTTTCAAAAAGAATGTGCATGTTTGGTACATAAACAATGCCTAATGTTGTGTAAATCGTATGCAATATTCTGTGTAAAAATTACCCATGAAACATGCTTTCTGACCATCAATTAAACATGCATGTTCCCTTTAAGCCAGTATTGGGGAGGTTTTTACTTAACCTTTTTTTTATAGAATGTTGCCTAGAACACTGTTCTGAAAGGATTAATACCATGAACACGTTCAAGCAATTTTTGGTTGGTTACAGTACTAAACCTTTCAAAATCTGAAGAAAAAAGAAAGAAAAATAAGTGTTTTGAAAGGAAATTAATGCAGAACTATGGGTTATTAAAAGTCTTATGAATGCAGCACAAATCTAAATCATGATTCAGTGATTGGCCTCATTCAATTTTTGACATGCATTGTGTATACATTGTGTATGCATTGTGGAAGCATCATTGTGTAGCGGTTCTGACTCTCGCCTTGTATCCAGAGGGTCGTGTGTTTGAATCCCACCATGGCCTAGCGTCCTTTGGCAAGGCGTCAATCCACAATTTGCCACTCTCCACCCAGGTGTTAAATGGGTAACCGGTAGGATAAGAAAGCCTATGTACATGTAGTATGCCTAGCAATTGAGTCTTAGAACTCTTGTTGGAATGCTCCCCAGGGAGTGGAGAAGGTGCATACATTGTATGCAGGCATGCTAGGATCCGATGACCGGGGTAATGACATATCTGTAAAGTGCTTAGAGACGTCGTTCCGATGTATTAAGCGCTATATAAAAGCAGTTCATTATTATTATACAATCTAAATGTAACATTAAATCAAAGAAATTATTCTATTATTATATTTATGGAAAACAATAGTCAAAACTGACTAGTTTGCCTATTAAAAATAACAACTTAAATCTATGGATCAAGTGGTTGAACTCGATATAGGCTTGAAAAACATTTGTGAAAACTTGCTTGAATGCTACATAAATGTAAAACATGGTTCAATATGCGTGCTTAATTTAGTTGGGACATGCACTGCGCAAGTCTGAAGTTGACCTTTACTTTATACTTCGATCAAGTGGTTGGGCTCGAAATACGGGCGACAATCACCGTTGGTGGAAAATCGCTAACTTACAGTTTGCGTTTCAATTGGGACGTTCCAAGAAACTAACATCAAATTCTAAATCAAGTGAATAAAGCACTGTTCCTTTGGCTAAATGCAAATAAGAGTTGATTTTCGTTCAATGGGAGTTTAAGTTTTCTAGCAACACTCCATCAAGCTTATTTCTAGACTTATACTTGATTCGCAATTTAAAGATATAATACAAGTTGTGGTAACGATCTCAAAATTAGTTCGAACAGAATCTGATTGAATTACTACCAAAGTGTTTGTATGTATAAATAAGAAACATGTGCCGACTGACTCTGGAAGAAAATGCATAATTGCTGCTAAATGAGAAAAATAAGCACAGAATTCCATCAAATGTCGGGTATTTTTCAAAGCAATATTAATACACTGTCCCACAAATGCTCTTCTGCGTTAGTGATCATCAGAATTATCAATTTCGAGCTAAGATTTCCTGATTTAACAAAGATAAGTTTACATTAATGTACCAGATGTAGATGTATGATAATATTTTGACAGTTAGCCTTGATTTAAAATACTTTCTCATGAAATAATCATTTGTTGCAACTACTGTCTTTTACCTTTACTGCAAGTTTCTTGCAACTCCCCATATGTGAATATGGCTATCGTTTGAATCATGGATCCTACCACAAATGTATATGTACACTAAAAGGTGGCATGGAATGGTATGGTAAATAGGAGCTCTCTTCAGTTCAGTCTGACGTCCAGGGCACACGAAGGAAAAAACTTCCACCAAACAAACCAATGTTCTGTTAGACACCATTCTCATTACGCTTTCTAAAACTAGTTTACTGGAAACCGGTTCAGGAAACCAGTTTGGAAAATCACTTTGCTAGCTTTCTTACTTGATAACATGAAAGTGGTTTTCAAAATCACTTCACGTAAAGCGATCTTGTTGCTATGGGAACGCTCTCAGCGGGGTGACATGTTTTGCGCGTAGGCATTCTACACACAGTGTGTTGGAGAGCGCGCTCAAAATGTGCGAAGATCGTGTCCTCACTTATGCTAAATCCAGTTTAACGAGGCAAGCAATCTTGAAAACTACATCACAAGGTGATATTCTGAACCGGTTTGGAAGATCGCCTTGACTGTTCTCATTACACATTAAACTAGTTTCCAGTAAACTAGTTTTAAGAAGGTTGTGAGAACGGTGTCTTATTGAAAATGACAGAATAGCTTAGATCTGTCTGGGATTCATCTTCATCAGCATGACAGCAATATAATGGTGACAAACAAGAAATCTAGGGCCCATTTCATTAAGATCTGTTATAACAAATGAACAGTGTATATAGTACATCATAGCACTATCAGCCAATCAGATTGAAGGATTTCAGTAGCTTTAAACTTATTGCAATTTTTTTGTTATAACAAGTTTCATGAAACAGACCCCCAATTCTTATTGGCAAAAATGAGGAATGCATCATTTTCCCCTAAGTCATGTCTAGAAGTAACTACCTGTATCACTCTATGAAATATAATTTCAGAACTTAAAATCTAATGATTAATAAAACATGGTTTAGGAAATGCATTTCATCATAGCTTGATTTATTAAACAGAAATAGAGGAGCATGTCTTATAAGGTACTTTGTCAAAAGGTTTTGCACGGGAATCCCACAAGTGGCCTTTCATTACCAATTCTCACACTTCATCGTACACAAAGCAATGGGGAATGCTGGAAAGCTGCTATGAAAAGGTGCATAGGGCCTTTATAAGATGTGGCACAGACTTTGGACAAGTTACATAAGACACTTCGTCGGCAGTCATCCGAACCACCGGATCACCGTATCACACATACGACAGTGGAAACCCATTTCTAGAGAAAATTGACTTCAAAGTGTACTATAATTTCCACACTTTGTTCCCCAGCCTTACAGCATAATCATTGATAGAAAATATACATGGTTGGCAAGGCTAAGACTATTCGGTGGATTCACAATACGGTGCTCCACCTATCAGTTGCAGTGGACAGGTCGAAATTCTCAATGCTTCATGGGAAAATGTCGACATCTGCTGAGCGCGCTAGTGCATTATGCTGTATAACAGACGCGGCCCGATTGGCCGATTTGCATAGAATTATGCTGTTTACGAGGGTCTAGGAGGTGGAAGAGAATTGGCCTGTCTGCTGCCAACCGATAGATGGCGCACCGTATTGTGAGTCCACCAAATTGCTTGACATTGGTAGCTTTCTTTTTACACCAAACCAAGAATCATAGAAAACATCACAAAAGAGCTACATGCTTGTAATTTTGGTTTGAGCGATTTAGATTTTCCCTGTACAAAAACACCATAGGGGATACAACAACCGTGACCGCTAGTACGCTGCGCAAAATCAGTCAGAATATTGTATCACTATTTCATGTGCAAAGTCAATGCAGTGTCGATACAGCGGCTTGCTGACCACGCATTTACAAATTAAGAGTGCACAGTTGTTGTTTGCTTTGCTACAGTACACGTTTCCAATGGGATTCGCGCATTTTATTGATAATTTGTCTGGCATCACCTTAAATATCCTCATGCATAGATTGATTTTTTTGTCCAAAATTGGGACTTAATTTTGCTATGGCTCCCAAGCAAGTTAACCGAAAAGAATTCATCCAAAAACGAAAAGAATTCATCCACGATTGAACGCAGAGGATTTGTTTACTCCGATTCTTGTAAGTCACTTTTGTCTTATTTTCACTTAAGTTCAGCCTATTGGGGCCAGGCTGCTTTATTCTCAGTCTACATCTCCTGAAGATGAATACACTTCTGTTGAAGATCTTATTTGAAGCAAAACAATGAATCGATAAATCATATGCTAACAGAAAGCTAAGAAAGTACAGAATAGGTCCAATGCTAATTCCTTGTATTTTCACAGCTTACCGGCTGAGAATTTGCTTAGAAACCGTCAAATTGTGATCATTAAGAAAAGGGCTTCATTACGCTACTTCCCGGCCAGGCTTAGATACATGTATGTTGCCATATTATGTGGACAAAAAGATTACACACACTTGTACATAGAAATTTTCAATTATTTTCTTCTTTTCACTTAAGTTCAGCCTATTGGGGCCAGGCTGCTTTATTCTCAGTCTACATCTACTGAAGATGAATACACTTCTGTTGAAGATCTTATTTAAAGCAAAACAATGAATCGATAAATCATATGCTAACAGAAAGCTAAGAAAGTACAGAATAGGTCCAATGCTAGTTCCTTGTATTTTCACAGCTTACCGGCTGAGAATTTGCTTAGAAACCGTCAAATTGTGATCATTAAGAAAAGGGCTTCATTACGCTACTTCCCGGCCAGGCTTAGATACATGTATGTTGCCATATTATGTGGACAAAAAGATTACATGCACTTGTACATAGACATTTTCATTTATTTTCTTATTTTCTAGATGAAAAAAAAATCAATTTTTAGAAATATAATGATTAATAATCATTATATAATTCAGTGACAAAAATATGAAGCTTTAATTACATTTTGTGGATTATTTGTTTCCATAGTATTTGGCTGTGAATGCTACACAGGGCAACGTTTTTATGTATGATGTAGATCCAGATAGTGAAAGCTGTGTCAAATAAAACAGCAAATAACAACCTGACTAACATAATTTCTTGAGACAGATATCATCAACTTAAGCAGGATAAACTTTTAATGTCATTTTTCTGTGTGAATTGTCACAATTATGAATTCATAATGATTGTGAAAACAACTTTTTTTCATGTAAACACTTGTAATCTCTACTCTTATCTAATCTCTTTTATCTCGACATAAGGAACATCATAAACTTACTAGATGTTCACGAGCAAAATTAAGTCCATTTAAATATGAACATGCATGTTTATTGATGTTCTCTGCTAAGCTATCCATTGATGTACAGTAGTTTTTGCTTCAGATACAGTATGGTAAAAATAGATGCATAATTATGTTTCAATCCAAGGACATGACTTCAAATTACAATATTGCTTTTCGAGCAATAACCTTGAAAATAATACCGTAATAATGATGATGATAATAATATGATAATAATAATAATAAAAATAATAGCAATAATAATAATAATAATTTGGAGCGTTGTGGCCCAGTGGATTAGTTTCCGGACTTTAAAACAGAGGGTCATGGGTTCGAATCCCAGCCATGGCATAATTTCCTTCAGCAAGAAACTGATCCACAATGTGCTGCACTCAACCCAGGTGAGGTAAATGGGTACCGGTAGGAGGTAATTCCTCAAGAAGCTGTGTGCGCTGTGAACGCCTAGCTTAGCCGGGTACTATAGGAGCGCCTTGAGCACCTAACAAGGTGGATATGTGCGCAATATGTATACCCTTTATTATCATAATAATAATAATAATAATAATAATAATCAAACAAATAAGAAATAATAATAAGACTAATGAATCAAATTTACCCAGGGTAACCACTTTAATATTAGCTGTTCTCTCAGTCAGCCAGTATAACTAATATGTTATCACTCTCCATTCTCAAAAGTCGAGCGTTAGACAAGAAAGCAAAAGGTCAACTTTTCAAGTGCTTGGATCGAAATCACGACCTTCCCCTTCATGAGGTGGGCGCGAAACAACTGAGCACAATGCATGTTACTCACAGGTGATAAACATATATGTGTGGATGTCTTGTGCGTGGTACAGATATAGCTCATTGGTCTCAATCTTGTAGATCTAAGGATTACACTGTAAAGCCACGAACACAAAACAAAAAACTCACAACAAGAAAGTCCAAGAAGTTTTAAAAACAAAGTTGCGGTACCTGCAATCTTGAACATCACCCTCTGTAGTTTGTTTTGGGCCAGACCAAACATGTGACGATCTGACCTTAGGGTGACCTGAAGAGGCATTTCGGGCCCCTGACAGGGTTGCGCCAGACAAAACTCTTGTTGAAAGTTCAACCAGATTCACCGCTAATTGCATTACATGGGTAATCACTGCATTGCAGTCAGCAAGACAGAGTGGTATCTTTGCAGACAGCGCCCTCTACGTTCAAATTTTTATAAAATCTGAACTATGGATATGAGCGCTAGGTCCATGATATGAGGGATCCATGGATATCATGTCCCTCATAACTTAAGGCATGGTTATGCAAGTGAGATAGTCATTTGGCACAACAGATGAAACTGAACTATTCTTGAAGGGTACACATATATGTATATATTGTGGAGCCTGTCAGGCAAATATTTGCGATGAATTCAAATTAAACACAAAATGAGATTGATCTCAAACTCTATTAAGAAGAGATAGGAATTGAATTCAATCTATCTAAATCTGAGTATGACATTGAATCTATTGTGACTCTTAGAAAAATGGGGGCCAGGTTTCATGAATACAATATTTGAAATGGTTACATTACAAGTGTTCTTTCTTGATAATTCCTTACATATGGCAGGTTCGTAAGACATAATGGAATCATTTTATGAAGATTTTAGCACTGATATTGTTCATTTCGAGGGTTACCAATGTAACGGTTTGGGAATAACACCTTTTCAATGTTTCAGTTACACTGCAAAATGGTGGTGTTGAGAACGATATCAGTTGGTGCTGTGAGACTGATAGCACCATACCCTTAAGTGTTCAAATGCACAATGGAATTTGAACTAAACACCGACACCAACATTGACACTAAAGACAAACTTTAATTCCAAGCATGGCATATGCATTCTAAACAGTCTACTGTGGCCAGTATTCTGAAATCTAATTCAATCTAAATTTTAAAAAATACTATGGTATCATTGCCGTTAAGGCAACTTCCACACCTGAATGTTTGACGATGATTGGATGGTTTGTTACCAGCCATAATGGTATCATGTCTTATTTGTGTATATATTTGATTGCATTAAAGGTCAAGTCCACCCCAACAAAAAGTCGATTTGAATAAAAAGAGAAAAATCCAACAAGCATAACACTGAAAATTTCATCAAAATTGGATGTAAAATAAGAAAGTTATGACATTTTAAAGTTTCTCTTAATTTCACAAAACAGTTATATGCACATCCTGGCTAGTGTGCAAATGAGGGAACTGATGACATCACTCACTCACTATTTCTTTTGTATTTTATTATATGAAATATTCTAATATTCTCCTCATTGTCAAGTGATACAATGATTAATTCCTCCCTGAACATGTAGAATTAGCATAGTTTAATATAAAAAATGAAATATTGTATAATTCAAACAATAAAAAACAAAAAGAAATAGTGAGTGATTGACATCATCGACTGACTCACCTAGTTGTGCATATCACTGTTTTGTGAAAACACGCGAAACTTTAAAATGTCATAACTTTCTTATTTTACACCTGATTTTGATAAAATTTTCAGCAATATGCAAGTTTGATTTTTCTCTATTTATTCAAGTCAACATTTTCTTGGGGTGGACTTGACCTTTAAAAAAAAAATGAAGAGAATTGGAAAAAAATTCCTTTCTGAAACTGACCAGAGGTCTAAAGTAATGGTTGAACTATAAACTGCAAAAAAAATTAACAAACTTGAATATTGCAGGCTCACTCAAATCAATCGTACCTTCGAGAAGGGCAACTAAAACAATTATTTGGATTTAAAGCATGTGGAAACACCATTGTAGAACACAAGAAATCTTCAAAGCAAACTAAATCTTGACATTTCCATCTGCTTATTATTTTAACACAGGTTAAAACCAATTCAAGGTCTAATGATCTAAATTGGACTTCAAAATATGTGCCTATAAATTAATAAACTAAAAACTTTAATACATACTTCTCTGACCTACAAATAAGGCTATCCCTGACACTTCAGCAATGCATCGGAAAACAAACTGTATCACTGAGGTATGAATATTTCCCCTTTCAAAGTAGGTTCTCTATTGCCTAATCTACAAACCATTCCTTTCGTACCCGACAAAAACTATCAAAGACAAGCGGTCAGTCGGGGTCATCTGTGTTGGCCATCAGTCTATGTGGTCAGTTTGCTAATTGTTTGGACATACACACTGATTAGTATTATAGCCCATTGCATATGGTCCAGTCACTTCCATAAAAAGAGACAATTAATATCAATTGGTTCGACTATTGGCCTGAGTTAGGTCGGGGGGGGGGGACCTTTTTATGAAAATTCTTGTCACAAAATTCTGTATAAGATATTAACGAAATGTTTACTTCCAATACAATAAAACATCAACTCTAGTACTAGAAATATATTTTCATACTGCAAGCAATTTCCATGAATTTTAAAAAATTCAAATCATCATTTTAATTTTAATAATAGAAAAAAAATGCTCTGGAACAAAACATATTCATAATAATTTGACTTTCACCCCGTCTTCCCTTCAAGCAATCAGAATTACCTGTAATTGTTTCGATGCTTTTATTACATATTTTTCAATTGACAAAAGTGTTCTTTTATTTTTTCCCACGCACACTTGGTTTCACAGCAAACTCACAGCTCAGTCCATGTAACATCAAAGTCTGGAATCGCAGACTATGAAATGTACTAATAGGCATGTGGCTGGTGAATCGGACTGCCTGTTAGCAGATTAGTTAAATTTGTTTTTGTGTTGTCCGCGATGATAGCCAATGAAGTGTAATTGGACAGGGCATGTGAGACACACAATGGACAATTAGTAAGGACAGACTAGTTGAGCAACTCAAACTGCATACCCGGCTACTTTGGACCAATCATACCCAACGGCAAGTCAAACACATTAACATATTTCTACTGACGCACTGGACGGCCGGCCATTTGGCGATCTACATGTACATACACCGTACTCTCCTGAATTATTTCTAACCAAGTAAATGGGTTCTTTGATATTCAAAGCTACTGATGCAGATCAAGAATTTTCAACGGTCATGTCGCATGTAACTTATTTCGGGTAGGTTAATTTGTTAACAGGACGATTTTTCTTCGGAAGTTTATACACCAAAGCAAATTACCTGTAACTATAATACAAGTAGTTCTTGAGAGGTCAGGCAATACTTTGGAAGTAGGCAGTATGAGATATTGCCACATGTGAAAATTTCAGTGGATACTTGGGGCTCAAGCTTTATCAAGACATGTTTGCAAAGCAGAGGAAGAGAGTAGATGCAAAATCATTAATATCAAAGAATATCAAGAGATACATATGACTAAAAATATTTTGTAAAAAACAAACCATATATAAAGTATTTGGATGAGTAAAACAATTTGATTAAGAATAATTGATAGACACATATCTATTTATGTCTGCAAAAATGTTAACATTTGTTTTAAACTGTGTAGAATGAGAAACAAAAAGCAGACACATGTATTTTCATCTTCATTAGATGTAGATTTATAATCATGCAGAATGGACCTAAAAGACTGGAAAGAGTGTAACTAATAAGTTTCCAAATGAGATGAAAAAGTGAAGGAAAAAAAACAGCAGCAATAATGGCAAGGGGAAAAGTAGTATTGAAATAGTATCTGTTACAGAAATACATGTAATAGCATCATAATGAATAAGGAATAATAAAAATTAAGCTTTAAGAAAGCAAGATTAGAAAACAATAACTCACGCTGAAATGGAGACAATAGGCAGCAGTGAAGATAAAAATAGAAGATGCAGCAATATAAGGAAAATTTATGACTTCCGCACATGAAGTTAAATATATCCATAGTAATGACAATGACGAGTGGTAATGATGTATTTCACTACAAATAGGAAATTAATTGAGATAACTGTCCATTCTTACCAACAGTATAAATATACACATTAAATACGATGTTTAAAATTTTATACAATGCTGCTTTCTATATGAACCTAACAATAGTTTTTTTAATAGTTTAAGCAACCATGCTTAATTTATTGAGAATTAAACATTAAAAAAATAAATTTTGTTGTTTAAGATTTTAAACATTTGTTTACACCATTTCAACAACTACTGAAAGGTTCATTTAGTATACAGTGTTGTATAAAAAAATTTAAACTGCGTTTTTAGTGTTTAAAATAGAAGCAGCAGTATATGAATGTGAGAGTGCACAACAAAATTTGTGATGTTGATTGGTGTATGTACATAGCGGAACACACCAGACTTTGTACTCTGGTGTTAACTTTTCAGTGTCAGTTCAACACACATGGGTATCATTACTACAACACCTTTGGTTGTAATAGAACTCTTACACTCTTGGTGTCATGTTCAATCTCGAGGGTGTAATTCAACACCTCAGGGTGTGATCCAATATATGGACACCAGCTTGTTTCATTTTTAACACCCAATTGTGGACAAATTCATATATTCATTGTGAGTAGATGTAGAATGATATAGCAACATATAGTGTTGTTATCATTGGTGCTTACCCGAGGTGCTAAAATTGCAACCTACAGATTGAACATAATCTCATAGAATGTTAAAGTAACAGTCAAAGGTGTTGTAATCACACCAAGGGTGTTAAAATAACACTGTAAATAAAACACCAGTTTAGAATGACTAATGTGGTACTAATGTACACTGGTTAACACAAATTTTGGTAAGAAGGAAGTGTAAATAGAAGAGCAGCAGATTTATCTTAGGTAGACGTAGAATGAGAATGAGTAGAGCAGCAAAGGTTAGAATATTTAGTTTTGTTCATCAAACCCCATCCAATCCGAAACCCCCTTCCACTTCAAGAGAATCGGTGAAAAAGGAAAAGTAGCCAAAGAGGGGTAAAAACACCAATTCAAGAAGTGAACGATTACTATATCAATCTTAAGTAGATGTAGAATTAGTTAAAGGGTTACTATTTAAGGTTCATAATGCCTTAAGAGTGAAACGCAATTAAGATTCACTAAATTCAAAGAAAGATCGATGTGATAACAAAAGCAAAAACTTTTAAGAACAAAGAAGAGGTAAATGAAATAAACAAAAAAGGACCCCCAACCCCCCCCCCCCAAAAAAAGGAGGGAAATAACGAAAACAATTTGGCTTCTTAACTCCAGTCCTCCATTGAATTGTTCTTTACTTTATGGGCAATTTTTACAAAACACTCCCATAAAAAGAATTGTATAACGATTAGCAATTACTCTGGTAAGAAGAGGAAAAAAGGAGAGAGAAAAAAAAACAGAGGGAATCTACACAAGATGAACATTCCAGAGTGGGCTAAGGCCTGGTGTCCTCATGAGGGGAAGTCCCTGCCATTAAAGGGCAACAGAACCTTCAGACATATTAAAGGCACACCCATTGATGAACCAAACTAAATATGTGATGAATGGAATTGCACAAAAAGAAGTGACATCTTATCTTATCTACTTAAAGACATAAAAGGCTACAAGAGCATGATATATATCACATGTGAGTTTATGACTGTAGAATGCTAATCAGTCAGCAGTTATGAGATATAAGCTGTATTACTTTGTTTCACAGGTGTATAAATGGATATGGCATTACATGTATGACTTTAGTAACACAATGCAAGCTATATTATATACATAAGCTATTGTACATACAAGCAAAGAGCAGTGAAGGGTCAAGGATATTTCTTTATTTTTATTTTTTGTAGTGGTGAAATGTTCCAAAATGGATTTTCAAAAATAGATGCAAAGAACGATTGCATGTCATGCTTTCTAAATCGCACCAACCCCCTCCCCCTAACCCCAAAACACATAAAATAGTAATAATAACAATAATAATAATATAGATGTGTGGAGTGCAGAGACTATCCACTAAACTTTATATTCTACTGCTTCATGGATGCACTTAAAAAGCCTAGTTCAATGAGAAACTATCTGGGTCGCGTAACGCAAAGGTTAGCGATTATTTGTACAGTTGATTTTCAAGATCAATTGTGCATTGTCAATGCAATCAATCGTCAAAAACAGTTGTACGATGATTGTTGAAAGAATAAATGTAGACCAATAATTGAAACATGGAGAAAAATCGTCTTCTTCTGTTTATGGAAGGGTTTTTTCACATTTCAAGCAAAAAAGAAAACAACAAATAGGCCCATAGCTACAAAATGGGAAGCAAGCCAATGGCATTACTGTTAAGTACAAAATACTAACAGAATCAGTGAAAACTTCATTCTGGAATATTATTCTGAATACGATGGTAGAAGGCCTAGAGAGGCTACCTGTGGGAAAGTATGGCAAAGAACTCCTTCCATCTTGTTCTCTGTTTCACCTCTTTCACCTCGAAGAGTAAATATCATTTTCCAAATCATATCACAAGACTTTAATCAAAGAAAACTACCTGATGGAGCTGATGTAGTCTTAGACCACTAACATTTTCTCAAACGAGTGGCATCGATTTGCTTGAAAAGGGAGAGATTTCATGCCAATAATGAGAAAAGAGATACATATCAATTGATATAAGGCTTTACCAGTGTAAAATCCCTTCAAATGTTTTTGTGACATGGATTTACTTCACGCTAAACTCGCAATCATGGCAGAGGTGATTATTCATAGGGTCTGAGAAGGCAGACTATTCTATTGCATTGCCTCTAATACAGGCCTGCTTCCACATTCCAGTCATTCCAGGCATACTCGGCATGCCACGCAGGGGATCCTGTAGCAGTGCCGTGGATGCAAGTATGCGTGATTGTGTAGCCGGCCAGATATAAATATAGGCATGGAGAGCGGGCGGCTCACGCTGGCCAGTGCTGGTAGAGCAGTGGCAAGCGAATGATGAGGAGCTATGACACCGATGATGTTCCCCGAGAAAAGACGACACCCCCCCCCCTCTCCCTCTCTCTCGCACTACAAAGCACTTTATACTCTTTCCATTTGCTGGGACATTTGCTTGAACACATGTTGACTTTCTATTTCCACGATTGCTTTGTTTTGTCATCTTAAATTTTTGTCTGTTTTGTTCGTTCCATTTACATGCTGTCAATTAAATTTCTCTGAATTAATCCACGTATTCTATTGTACTTGTGCCAAAGTTTCTTTTTGTTGCATTCACAATCCTGTTTAAAGAATGCCACTTTATTACTGCTATACATACTTTGATCAATTATGATTATCATCATTATCATTTTAATAGTTTGTATCATTTTAATTACTGCTATCATTTTAATCATTATTAGTATCATCATTTCCTGTTCTATCATGTCTATCATTAGCATCATTATCATCTTCAGTAACACTATTATCATCATCATTGACATATCAACATCACTTTCAATACACTATTACATTAACATAATTATTCACCCAAAATGATGATAATCTCTCTCTCTCTCTCTGTTATGTATGTCTTTGAAGTTTCTATATTCTTGTATTATTTTATGGAATTGAGAATATAAATAGAATCGTGATAAAATGATAAAGAAATTGTTCTATTAATCAAGGAAAATTTATAGAAAGAGCAAAAATTATATTTAAAAAATGAGATTCCATACCTCTTGTACACACAAGCTAGATATGTGTCTGTACATATTAAGCGTGTATGCAAAGCTATGTACATGTAAGTTAGCTGAATCTAATATAGTTATAGTGTAATGAGGGAGAGAAAAGAAATATGATAGCAGATATTAGAAATAAACAAAGCTGTGTCTTGTTTCATCACTGCGAAGAGGACCAGACCTGGGCATGCGAGTTCATCTCAACTTGCCCAAGCGAGGGTGCTATAACTTCTCTCGTGACAATCAACCAGTAGATTCCAATCCTACTCCAACCAAGGAGGCACAACTGCCCCCATGCCTTTTACACTGGTTATAAAAATGAGATGAGTTTCCATTAGCCCAATTTGAACATGCAGCTCTACTTGAGAAAAATCAGAGTTTTGAAAACCTGGGCACTGTCGCATGAAAGTTACTATTACTCTGCCATCGAATGGTGACTTTCACAGTCCTTTAATATGATTGGCCAATGAGCATGGTTACCATGACAGTTACCATTGGATGGCAGAGTTACAATAATAGTATCTTTTATGCAATGGGGCCCATATTGGTGTTCGTAAAGTAGAATAAGACTGGAACATGTTTTAAGGTGTTCGGTCAGCTATATAGCAATATACCTTTCAGAGCAAGAAAGTCATATGTTACTTGGGAAGAGCTACATTACCCCCCCCCCCCTTGCCCATGGTCGCAGTACAATTTTCTCTTGAGCAATGAATGGGGCAAACTAATATGGGCAATCAAATCCAGGCAAATAAGGACAGGCAGATAAGGTGAGAAAAACTTTCTTTATTCCGCAATCATGAAAATTTATCTGTTGGTTGGTAGCCTTTCGCTTGCGAGGCTGCAAGCTTCTTCGTCAGACCTTTTGCCAAAACAATGGGTTAATATTCATGATTGTGGAATAAAGAACGTTTCCTCATGTCCACACACCAAACAGATGAATCGTTTCAGTGAGGCTGGTGAGGACATGCCAATGTCCCAATTAGAGCTTTCAATCATTATCAATAACAAAGAGATATACTTTTGCTTGTCTCAAAGTTATAATCAGAAGATTATTTTATTGTTTCCATGGGATCAAACTGAATGCTACGATTCTATGGCTCATGAGAACGGGTCATCCAGCTTCTGTGAAAGAATATGTACAATTTGTAACTAGCTGTAAGAGGACACTTTTCCAGAAAATGGAGAATAAGACTGACAGAGATGATACCGACTTGGATACATGATACTCGGTAGGAATTTAGGACAGGGAATCGGGGCCAAGTCAACCAACGGCAGGCGTATTCGCACCCATCTGACTGTAAAAAACTTGTAAATTCAGTGGATTCACAATACGGTGCAGCGGACAGGCCAAAATTTGCAATGCCTCATGCATGCGGTTATGTGCTGGCCGACGCGGTCCGGCCGGCTCGTTTACAATTATGCTGTTAACCAGGGTCCAGGAGGTGAGAGAGAATCATAGACCTTTTTTGATGAATTCCACCTCAGCTTTTGCAGTAAGGATTCTTAATTTTTTAAGCATCACGGTCGTTACAATACACTAGCACTGTGCGCAGCCCGTGCCTGCGCGTGATGTCGACCCCGTAGTGAGAAATTGGTCTGTCCGCTTCAACAGATAGATGGCGCACCATATTGTGAATCCACCGAATTACATGCACTTGTTCAGTCCTTACAATGCCCTATCGTTCATTTATTGCATTCACACCCCCTGAATCAGACAAGTTGCGAGCTAGCATCAAGACACTCACTTTATACATATATGTAGGAAGTGAATCTTATTTGCTTAAAGCTAAATTACAGTAGTTGCAGTAAAACACTAATTTTGTGAGAAAGTCTGTAAAACCAAGGTTAAGTATGACTAGATCTGGTACAGTTACATAAACTGAACTTTGTGAAATCATAAAATCTAAGCTGAAATACGATCACACTGAAGATCGCCAACACAGATAGGCACACGTGGGACAGTGTATTATTATTGCTGGAATAAAGACCCTACGGAAGTGACCGAAACCGCGCTTATTTTGCTTATTTCTCAGCAATTACACAATTTCTTCCAGAATCCTTTGGCACATATTTTTTATTCATACAAACAGACACTTGGGTGGTCATTATATTAGATTCTGTAAAAAGTCATTTTGAGATCGTTACCAGAACTGGAATTTACCTTTAAGATTAGATTTTATTTTCATTCTGCAAAATTCCTGAACAATGGAGGAATACTGATAAATGTCAGAAAGTTTTATATAATATTAATAATAATGATGATAATGGTGGTAATAATGATGATGGTGATAATAATAATAATGATGATAATAATAATAACAATAATGATAATAACAAAAACAATAATACTATCATAATAATGATAACATTTGCTTACATAGCCCTCTTTATCACAAATCTCTAGGCGCTCCAATATAAAAGCAGCATAATAACCCTGACTTGATTCAGCCATGCTACTGTTATCCGTGGTCAGCGTTTAAAGGAATAAATACTGCCCTCACCTAGGTTTGAGTGGAGCACAAAGCGGACCAATTTCTTGCTAGGAAGGATATTACACCATGGCTGGGATTCAAACCCACGACCCTCTATCTAAAAAAAAATGGAGACTTATCCACTGGGCCACAATGCTCTACAGAGAAGGCCTTCTAATGTAATCAATGATATTGAAAATAATCTGCTTTCATACCGGCAAAATACTAGATAATTTTCAGGATGAGGTGGGTGTCAAAGTAGCTACTGCAGGACCCTTTTTCACATCACAGATAAAGCAATAAGGTTGAACATGCTATTTCTATCGCAAAACAGGGAAAACCTCTTTCAGCCCATCATTTGGACTCCATAATTTCAAAACATTTAGAAGCATCCACTGACCACTACTGTTTTGTAATATTGGAATTTTAGATGACACTTCACATTAATATAATTCACATTACTGCCACCTTTACCATAGTGAAAGACCGGGCTTGAAAGTTATTTCCTAATTACTGCTCCATATATGATAAACTTCTTCATTTTTTTCTTAACTCTGTCTTATGCACCACCCACCCACCCCCCCCCAAAAAAAAGACTTTGTCAAAAGAAAACATATACATACAGGTATAAGAAATACAATTTTCTGAAAACTTTTTAAACTGTACCATTACTAATTACACAGTTTTGACAAAGAAACTTTCACATTTCTTTCTACTTTTAAAAAATGTCTTTATCCAGCTCCAACCATACCCCCTCCCCAACCATCTATTTTGTCTGGTGGAATAAAAAAGAAGAACTGATGCCCAACTTGTCCTTTCATTGACCTATCTGTGAGCACAGAGCATTTCTTTATACATTTGCATTCCTGAATTTCAGGGTTCCCGTCTCTCTTGTATAATTATAGGCTTGGTTCAAGTACAGGTGAAGTTCAGATCGCAAATTAGGAACGGGAGGCCGACTGGAGAAGGACGGGGCGCTAACACAGTATAACCTCGAAGACTGTATGAAATATGCCACTTATCTGGGAGTTCTCTTGCTCTGGGTACTTCTTTTCTACACTATAAAAACTGTGGTGTTAAAACTGACACCACTTGGTGTTAATAGAGGACCACACCGTGAGGTGTTAAAATTACACCCTAGAGATTGAACATAACACCAATGAGTGTAAATGTAACTATAGGTGTTAAACTAACACTGTCAATTTAACACCGGTGTAAAATGACTGGTGTGGTCCTCTATATACACCGGTTAATACCACAGTTTTTGCTGTGTATACATTTCAAGCTTTGTAAATACCTAATGGGTGTTTCAAAAAGCCGTTTCTAAGTTAAAAGCGACTTTACGAATGACTGGTTATCTTTTATTGGGGTAAATGATACGCACAAGATTTTCAATGGTGTTGATTGAGTTCCTAAGAAAGGATCACCAGTCGTATATAAAGTCACTCCTAAGTTATGAACATCTTTATGAAACACCCACCAGGGGTGTGAGAGATTGCAAAAGAACATAGCTGAAATTGAAAATTTTCCTATACTTTTGTACAAAGTACAGAGAAAGCTGAAAATATGAAGAAAAAAAATAGCTGAAATCAGCTGAAAAGCTGAACTGAAAGATTGGTCAAAAATTTATTGAAGTACAGCAGGACTTCTAAAGATGTGGCAAAAGCTTTTGGTGATGTGCCAAATGACAAAGTATAATCTTGGGCTTTGGAATGACAGGATAAGATGATCTCTCCCCTTGTGAAGCAAGTGAACCTCAGTGCCATGCGTCTTTTGCACTCTAGAAGTCCACAAGCATCTTTTCTTTGCTAATATTCATATTCATTGTAAAGACAAAATGATGAGGAATAAACTGCTATGGGAGACACCTCGATGAATTTTGCAGCGGGACCCCTGCTACAAGATGCTGGACAAGCGTTTTTTCATTGCTAATATTCGTATTCATTGCACAGACACAATGATGGGAAATGAACGAAAACGGCTATGGGAGACGCTGAGTAACTTTGCAGTGAGATGCCAGCCGAAAGACGTGAAACAGACTTTAGGAAAGATAACTAGGAGGAGTGGGTGCTTGAGACAAAATACAAGGAAAAAAAATCAGTGGCCCACTGGAAGTTAAATTCAAAACCCTTCATGACTGTCGCAATGACTACAAAGAATGCCTTTACAGCTTCCTCTTCGCCCCCATTTTTCAAAGAACTTAAAGGTTATTAGAAGAATTTTCAAAGAAAAATGAAAATGGTTTCATCATTCCTGGAGTAAATGGGGACGGGGGCGATATAAGAGGGGTGGAGGCAGGGTGAAGGCTTGAGTTGAATAGGAATATGACGGAGGGGGGGGGGAGGGTAAGTAGCGGGTAACAAACACTTTACAAAGATGGACAGTGGGAGAGGTGGTGTTCACAAGTCATTTCCAAAAATGGGTTAGGGTGGGGCGGCCAAAGATTAGATCGTTATGACGCACTTTTCCAGAACAAAATGGATACCGATGACTCTCGGGAGGACGGGTAGCCCCATTTCTTCTTCAACTTTTTTGTTCCCTTTTTTGCGGAGGGCATGTGGAGTTTGAGATTGACGTCATTGCTTGAGCTAGTGCAATTGATCCGGCGTTGATTTGGAAGAATGAGTGTTTTGTGAATGACTAGCCTTAGGAAAAGACCCCCAACGAGATCAAACACCCATGTTTGAGGAATGAGCCACGGAAGCTAAAGAGTAAGGATTTTTTTTTAGAAATAAAAAAAAAGGGGAATAAATTTGAAGAACGTAATGAGGCAGTATGCAAGCAAGGTTTTACGTAAGTAAAGGAAATAAAGCAATCCTATACTTTCACATGCAGATATCTTGGTGAAATTTACACACACAAAAAAATGTTTTCAAATGTGGTTGATATCCAGTTTCACAGTCTATGCAGTACGTACATACATACAGACATCTGTGTCAAGTTCATAGCACGTCATTGTGTAGGGAATGTGATGACACTTGCTCCATACAAAACTCCTGACTTTGTTTCTCTAAAGATATAAGATCAGGATAAAGTCTCCATCTGTTTTGACAAAATCACATCACCATTGTCCAAAATTGTTATTTTCTTATTTAATTGCAATATTACTTAAAAAAACATGTGTATATAAACACCATATTTCACGCACATCTGGCCCCCTTCACACAAAGGCGAGTGATCGATCGTACGCTAGATTTTTACGATCGATTGTACATTGTAGTCAGTGCAATTGATCGTAAAGACAGGTAAAACAGGGATTACTAAGCTTTGTGTTATGGGACCTTGGCCATCATCCATGACCTGAGCAGCAATAGTTGTGGTACTAAAAGAAGATGACTGGTGGAGCAGCCTCAGAGAATTCGACTGTGGTGATTAAGGGTGCCCTCATGCTTGGTAGTGGCGCTGTTCATTTGATAATTAAAGTCAGATACTTCAATATCTATTTATATTGTAATTTACTAGTATTGCATTATAGACATTTCAATATTAATTTATATTGTAATTTACTGAAACTAAATTTTAGACATTCCAATATTTGTTGAAGTTGGTAATAGGAATACAATAAGAGAAATTATATTTTTTCACAAGACAGTGAATTTGCTCAGGCATTTGTCATTTCATCACAGCTGGATGCATGGTCATACCAAAATGCTTAATATTAATAATAAATTACAATGTATTATGTGTGATAATTGTGTAGGAAAGTTGTTGCAACATTAGGCATGCTTATACTTTCAAAATGGCTTCATAATACTTACATATCTTAAGTAATAAATATTAAAAACTGCATCCTCTCCTCGTGCTCCCACCCATCTTTTCCTCCCTCTCTCACTTACTCTATTTCTCCCCCCTCTCTCTCTCTTTCTCTTTCTATCTCTCACTGCATGCTCACCAAGGGGTAAACCATGTCATGTGTGGGGAGGAAAATCTGGAAGACTTGGACTTGGTGGGTCATTTAGGAAAGGTCACTGGAGGGTCGAACGCCACGTGCCTTGATTAGTGGTCGTTGGTCGCGTCGCGTGGCAAGTCGGCAAGCAGAGAAGTCAGGCAGGCAGGCACCGAGGGGTAGTAGCAGGCCCAAACTCTGGGGATGAGTTGCAAGGATGAATGGACAATGCCCGATCGCAAAGTGATAGTCTCTTTCTCCCTGTCTCCTCCTTGTCAGTCCTTGAATCTATTCTCTCTACCATCTTTGACTTTCCTTCATTGGAACTCGTCACATTCCTATCCTTCACTTTCAATTTTCATTATTCCAATCTCAAAGGAGGAATGTGCCTAATTTTGATGGCTTATTTTCTTCTTTCGTCCTATCACTTTCAGTTTTTTCTCTATAGATACATCTACACATGTACATTACATTCTTGAAGAAAGAATTCTTCTCATCTTGGCTGCTAATCATTTTTCTCAAACTTCACTTTCAGTTTTTCTCTATAGATACATCTACACATGTACATTACATTCTTGAAGACAGAATTCTTCTCATCTTGACTGCTAATAAGTTTTCTCAAACTTCACTTTCAGTTTTTCTTTCATCTTCATTTTTGAGACGGCCTATTCCAAACCTTATTTGTTCATTTTCAGTGAAACACACACATATAAATCCAGGCCGTAACTGTCATTGGTTCCATGCTAAAAATCTGTTGCACAATTTATCAATCTAAACATTTATTTCACCTATTTCAAGGTAGAAATGGGGTTTTGAAACATTTCATTGCAATAAAATGCAATTATATACAAATTTATCAATTTAAACATTTATTTCACCTATTTCGGGGTATAGAAATGGGGTTTGAAACATGTTGAGATATAATAAGATGGTCATTGAAAATAATGATGGTCACTGAAAATGTTAATTTCTTTAAAGCAACTTATTCAACCTTGGCCATTAAAAATCTAAGAAATGGAAAAAAAAATTACAACCCTTGATGATCTTGATTCTACTTTGGGTTTAAAAAATTTGTGACAAATGGTTCTGTATAAATTAACGAAAATGGGTAATTGTTGAGAAATGAGCAAAATAAACAAGGAATTTGACCAAATGTTGGGTGTTTTTCCAAGCACTATTAATACACTGTCTCACATATATATGCTTTTCTGTGTTAGTGATCAGGGCCCCGTCTGGATGAAGCGTAACTCTATGGAAATCAATCAATGTCATTTTTTTTTCTACAGGAAATTTGCACAATGTCCTTTCTAAACAAAGAGAAGCGCAGTGAATTTGCAAGAAAACAATGAATGCATAAATATACACCATAGGTAGAAAATATTTTGAACAAATGGGCATATAAATAGATGTTGCTGGCCGTCCATAGTGGTAATTGATCGGATCAATCACAACTCTGATAACTTTCTTGATCTTTAAGGGATTTTCCACAAACCTTCGCCAGTATTTTTAATAATTTTTTCTGCTATTTTTACAACAAACTTTCAGGGTTAACTTCCCCTTTAATTAAGCCCCATGATTAATTGCTAAGGTTTATGTAACAGGGCCTTGGTTCGTAGGTGGATTTAAAAATCTCTGCATGAATCCCATCATCTTGCAAAAATCGAAAGTTATTTTTCAAGAAGTATGTGTAAACAAATATCAATGCCTGTCACACAGGAAAACATGGTATTCTAAAATGATACTGCCATATATGACTAAGTAAGCAAAATATTATCTACACAGAAAGAGACATACATGTACTGTAAGATCTTAATTAACACTCTGGATAGCTGCTATAATATGAATACTTTATAATGATGACGATAATGGTGATGGTGATGATGGTGGTGGTGGTGATGGTGATGATGATGATGATGAAGAAGATGATAATGATAATGATGATGATGATGATAATGATGATGATGATTATGTAAATGGTATTTATGATTGATAATGATGATTAACATGTTGGAATGTACGCTAACTGACAAGAATCTATTAAAAACAAGACATTAGAGACCTATTAAATTGCAATACATGTATACTCTTAGCTTATGATCTATACAATTATTGCAATTGGTAACATCTTTTATTTTAGGAGGGCATAATGATCTTGATTAGCTGAGCATTGTTGTATTACATCATTTTATATTATGAGTCTGCTTGAAGTCACATTATCATGGTGTTATAAGTATTTGTATAAACCTTTAACATTTTTTTATCATCATCCCAGAACATATTAAGCAGATTTTAAATATTCCTCTAATAGGAAAGAAAATATACCATAAAGATATGTATGTGAAATTCCTTTGATATGTCAAATTGACTGATATTAATTGTTATATCCCTCTTAAGAATATTCATGAGTATTCTAGATAAACGATTGGTCAATTTGCGATCATGTGACAAAGTATAATTTCAATAGGAAAGCACATCGCTGCAAATAGCTCCGTATAGTTTTCTTCTAGCTCCGTATATTTTTCGATATACTTTCATGGGGAGAACTGCGCATGCTCATGCTCGAAATGTTTCCTCAATATTGAACAGCGCATGCTCCCTGACCCGATATCCGCAAAATAAATAAACAAAATAAAATACAAGCTCTCGCTTATATTACTTCCTGACAATCTGAAGAAGAAAAAAACAGTGTGGAATCGGGTCTAGATTATCATACAGAAAATTTAATTCCATGACGGCCTTTCATACAGAATTATTCAATTTATACCTTTTAACAAGGTAATTCAAGATCCTTTAGTTAGCATGCGTGTTTACTTGATTTTGAGTGCAACTGCAGTGGTGCAGCGTAGCGGACCTCTCATTAACTGCAGTCAGGTAGAAGCCGCGCGCTGTCAACCCGGAAACTGGTTAGCATTAGCTCGACAAGCCTACATTGTAGGACTAGGTCCGGCAACGTGAGAATTGGTCTAGATTGGTTACATATCAGCAAGGACGAGGTCGACAAGTTTAAGAGGGATATAAAACAAATATATCAGGCGTTTTCCTTCAAAAGCATAGTGGGAATTATTAATCCTCAGTTGGACTGGCAATAATAATTATTTTTCCTCGGGGCTTCACTCCTCAGAGAAAATGATGATTGCCAGTCCAACCTCGGATAAAAAATTCCCACTATACTTTCTCAAAGCCTGATATTTGTATATTATTTTTATAATTGTTTGCTGGGCGGACCACAAAAATCACACTTCTGTCTTGAAGAGCACCATCCTAGAATAAGAAACTGAAAAAAATAATCAAAATGTTTTGATAACAAGTGGATCTTTTTATATGGAATTGTGTTTAAATATAATTTAAAATGAAAGCCAATTTACAATACAGTACCTCATTATAGCATAATAAGCACAGATGCAAGGTATGACTATTTTGATGCCTCACTCCATAATGACTTTGTGCAAAAAAGGTTGCTTTACCTTATTATGCAAACTGAGTTAGAATAATTCTACATTCAAATCATGCATTACTTTCGAAATTCTGTTGAGTAGAGAAGACTTATGTTGTGTAGAAGCAAACTTATGTTGTTTAAAAGCTATACTATGGTGTTTAAAAGCAAATAATGTTGTTTTAAAGCAAACTATGTTGTGTAAAATGCAAACTATGTTGTGTAAAATGCAAACGATATTGTGTAAAAGCAAATTATATTGTGTAATCTAAACAAATTATGCTGTATAAAAGCAAAGCATGTGGTGTAAAATGCAAACGATGTTGTGTAAAGCAATCTATATTGTGTACAAGCAAACTACATTGTGTAAAAGCCAACTATGTTGTAAAAAAACAATCTTTATTGTGTAAAAACAAAATATATTGTGTAAAAGAAAACTAAGTTGTGTAAAACATGGAAAGGAAATATACATGTTCCTCGGTGAAGGAAATATTTGGCACCAGAGGAACTTTGCCCATGTATTCAATTTCTCCACTCATGAATAGAAAATTAAGTTCCACAAATAATGCATCACGTAAATAGATACGTCAGAGGAAAAGAAGTTTGACGGAGAGAGGGAGAGAGAGAGAGGGGGAGAGAGAGGGAGAGATAAGTGAGACATCAAACTATAAATTCAAAATACTAACAACAAATCACAAACTGTTGTATTCTTCAACCTAGTGAGGGTTCTTTTTTTTCTGTAGGGTTGGGTGTGACCCCGCTCAGTGACGCAAACAAGATTGAAATCAGTAAACCACATCACCACTCTTAATTAATATTGTTTATTTCTATACTAATCAAAATGTATTCACCATCTATTCTTCCCTTATTTACTATTCTGAATGCATTGCTCCAAAACACGCTGATTGTAAACAAGAATGCTCTTTGAACACAAAAATACAGGAAAATAATAATTATCATAATAATAGAACAGTTTTTGTACAGCGCATTAGACCTTACAAAGGTTTCAATGCGTGTTAGGAAAAAGAAGGAAAAAAAGATAAAGGAAAGCTGCTGGTAATGCTATGATGATATTGTTATCAGTTAAATAAACATGATTTCAAAGGTTTTCAAATAGATATTAAAAATATTGGTATCAAACACCAGCAACAACAGATATATAATACAGTATGGGAATGACCGTGTTTGACTTTGTCAATGAAAGTGATGACAAATATACTACAACTACTTACTATAACTTTTATATTTTTATTATTTACTACTATCCATTGTTTATAAGAATATGTATGTAATTTCATTGGTTTACTTCATCTTGAATTGCATGTTCAGATTCAATGATTTGTAAAAAAATAGTAAAAACATGGAAATGAATGAAATTGAACATGAACTAAGTAAGGTACTACCATAAGTATAAGAAAAAATGGAAATTGATAAATAAAAATAATCATAACAATAAAATGATGATGAATAAATACTAATGCTAAAATGGTAATCATACTACAGTAATACTTATGAAGATGAAACTAACAATATCCCACTTTTCAAAGAATGTAAGTTCATTTGCAAAACATTTGGTTTATATTCCTATTACCTATCACACTACAAAAAAATCATCTATATGACATTGTGTATAATAGAAAAATATGCTGTGGCTTAAGGTCTACTTGTCCTAATTAAGCCTTCTCTTTAAAAAATCTGATTGGCAATACAAAAGCATGCCTTGTATTCTTGTATGTACATATAACAAAAACACATGGGCTAATTGCTTTATGTGCTTTTGCAAAAGTTTCTAAACTATGGTTTTTTTTAATAGTGCACCCCATTATGCTTTATGTTGTTAGCTAACATTTCAAGTATAAGTTGACATTACAAAGGTCTTATTAAACAAGTGGAATGCCTCTGGCCGTCTCACCTGCATCACGCAATTCAATATAGCAGCAGTGCTGATTTTGAAAACTACTATGACTCGCACAAGATGTTCAGTGATACTTGGTTACTCTTATTTCCACGTTTTATGAACTAGACCAATACACTTAAAGAGATATGATGGCAATTCAACAAATACATGTACCAGCAACGTGGCCAAAGTTCTTTGACCTTACATGACCTTTGACCTTGATCATGTGACCTGAAACTCGCACAGGATGTTCAGTGATACCTGATTACTCTTATGTCCAAGTTTTATGAACTAGACCAACACACTTTCAAATTTATGGCTGTAATTCAACAAATACCCCAATTTGGCCAAAGTTCATTGACCCTAAATGACCTTTGACCTTGATCATGTGACCTGAAACTTGCACAGGATGTTCACTAATACTTGATTACTATTATGTCCAAGTTTCATGAATCAGATCCATAAACTTTCAAAGTTATGATGGTAATTCAACAGATACCCCCAATTTGGCCAAAGTTCATTGACCCTAAATGACCTTTGACCTTGGTCATGTGACGTGAAACTCATGCAGGATGTTCAGTGATACTTGATTAACCTTATGTATAAGTTTCATGAACTAGGTCCATATATTTTCTAAGTTATGATGACATTTCAAAAACTTAACCTTAGGTTAAGATTTTGATGTTGATTCCCCCAACATGGTCTACATGTAAGTTCATTGACTCTAAATGACCTTTGACCTTGGTCATGTGACATGAAACTCAGGCAGGATGTTCAGTAATACTTGATTAACCTTATGGCCAAGTTTCATGAACTAGGTCCATATACTTTCTAAGTTATGCTGTCATTTCAAAAACTTAACCTCAGGTTAAGATTTGGTGTTGACGCCGCCGCCGCCGTCGGAAAAGCGGCGCCTATAGTCTCACTCTGCTATGCAGGTGAGACAAAAAAAACCCTAACATTTCTTCCTTTTTTTGAGGGGGGTGGGTTCATTTTAATAACATATCACTGACACAGCTGGCAAGCAGGACCTTGTAGCTCAGAGTCAAAAGTCAAATCAACGTTAAACTATGCCTAATTGGTTTATTTCATAGAATATATTTTCTTCAAATATTTAATAAAATGTTCCATTTAGTAAATCACTTACTAAAAACTGTGTTTTATTTTCCACTTTAGATGGACATACAGGTCAAACCAGAATCAAGCATTTAAAAGATGCTTTATTTTCAGATAAAAGTAAATACTTAATTTTCAATGTTAGAATATTATTTAGATTCCATTCCCATGGGGGCTTGCATCGGTGTAGAGTATATGAGTTGATAGGGATGAAGAAAGAGCATGAGAAGAAGAATAAGAAGAGGATAATCATCATACAAGAGACAAGAAAAAATAAGAAGAACAGAGGGAAGATTAGAAAGGAGAAATAGAAATGAAAGGGAAGGATTTTTAAAAGAAGTACTTGTAAATGTAAGTAGTAGTAGCAGTAGCAGTAGCAGCAGAAGCACTAGTTGGAGAAGCAGAAGTTGTAGTAATAGTAGCAACAGCAGCAACACCAGTAGTACAAATAGTAGTAGTGGTGTTTGTAGAAGTAGTAGTAGTAGTAGTATTAGTAGTAGTAGTAGTAGTAGTAGTAGTAGTAGTAGTAGTAGTAGTAGTAGTAGTAGTAGTAGTAGTAGTAGTAGTAGTAGTAGTAGTAGTAGTAGTAGTGGTGGTAGTGGCAGAAGTAGCAGTAGTAGTAGTAGTGGTGGTAGTAGTAGTAGTAGTAGTAGTAGTAGTAGTAGTAGTAGTAGTAGTAGTAGTAGAAGTAGTAGCAGTAGTAGTAGTAGTAGTAGTAGTAGTAGTAGTAGTAGTAGTAGTAGTAATAGTAGTAGTAGTAGTAGTAGTAGTAGTAGTAGTGGTAGTAGTAGTAGTGAAAAATAAGTAATAGTAGTAGCAGTAGTAGTAGTAGAAGTAGTAGTAGTAGTAGTAGTAGTAGTAGTAGTAGTAGTAGTAGTAGTAGTAGTAGTAGTAGTAGTAGTAGTAGTAGTAGTAGTAGTAGTAGTAGAAGTAGTAGTAGTAGTAGTAGTAGAAGTAGTAGTAGTAAGAGGAGAAGGTATACATGTAGTCAAAGTTTCCATGCTAGAAACAGGAGAAGTATACAATAGAAGTACTTGTAGTTGATGTAGTAAAATATAAAGTAACATTTAGTACTTTCTATACTTTCTATAGTGAAAGTAATACTTACAATGACAAACTTTTTATGCAGTATTAAAAATTCATAACAAAATCTCTTAAACATTTTTAGAAGGGAAAATTTCATTAACCGCTGATATAAAATATTCATTTCCATTTCTACTTGAGACTTCCATTGCTTTGAAGCTCGTAATTAAAGTTATCTCAAAGAAAATCATAACAAGCAACAACACATGCTGCATTGCATGCATTGATGGTAGTTTGATATTAAGGATAATATCAATGGCTGTGTAAAATCAAAAGTACATCTCATTATCACAATCATTCATCATCACTTTGATGGTCGCTGATTACATAATTGTCACTGTGATGAAGAAAACGTTGACATAATTTGATGCTAACCCAACTGACACAACCCTGAGCTTCACGTGTCGAGGTTAAGTATGACAGGCCACTAGCGGTGTTCAAACACTTTGAATCGGCTATACAACAGAGGAACACAACATGCATATATATATTCATATGACAGAATGACTGTTATCATCATCACTATCATCATCAATATCACCCCGTGGAGGTAGCATGGTGTTGGGTGGAGTATAAAAGTTAGATGACATCACCGGCAGAGCAGTCAGATGCTTGGCGCTTGCCGGAGATCTAACATCCTCCGATGCTCGCTGCTGCCGTGGCGACGGGAAGAGGCAGGCCATGCGTGTCTGGTGGAAGACAAGCCACATGGAATCCACACTGCTGCCTCCTCCTCCTATTCCATCACTCGCCTGTGCTCTCTCTCTCTCTCTCCCTCATCGACGTATCGTCAGAGGCGAGTGTTGTTTTCCTTCTCGTCTCTCCCAACATCTCCTCTTGCTTCTCTCACTCTCTTCTCCTCTTCCTCACGGTGATCTCTCCCTCTCTCTCCCTCCCTCTCCTCACCCATGCTCCTCTCTTATCAACGTATAGCCCACTGTTAAGCATCTCCCTATAACACTTTTGCTAACTCACCTCTTCTCTTATTCTAAAGTACAAAAAGAAACCCTCTTCCTTTATCAGTATCGCCCAAGAGCAGCCACCTCTCCCGGAACACCTTTCTTTCCGTTGATGTCAACAAAAGAGCTCAGAACCCTCACTGTTTTTCTTAATCTTATGTTTGATTTGAAGGTACAGCCTATATGAGTACAACATGAGGAAAACAGCAGAGCAATGTTTTTGAGCAATGGGTGCTGTATGGAGAAGCTAGGAGGACTCGTGTCGTCAGACGATGAGAGGCCATATTGGAAGCAGCAACTGCAGGAGCAGCAGCAGAAAAGCGAGACAAAACTTTGCAGGATCAAGAAAACCACCCGGACGGAGCCCTAAGACATCACAACCCCTTAAGTGGCAAACAACAGTCACTAATGAGTGGTCGCTACCATTTGAAGCAACTATGTCTTTTGAAGTGTTTATCATCAAGAAAGCAATGCCCGTTTTTGGAAAGGAACAACTTTGTGAAATGGAGAAAGATAATTGCTTTTGGTGAAGGATATTAAGTGAACAGAACAAGTGTACACTGTTGGAAAAACTGAATAATACTGCAGAACTGGTAAGTCAACAATTGCCTCTTTTTTCACAACTTAAAAATGTAAACTTGGAAATTAAAAAAGTAACTATAAAAGCAAATTTAACTTGTTGGATATTTCCTTTCAACCAATAGAAAATAATTGGGTAAATTCTCTCAAACAAAAAAAATGTGGTAAGATCTAACTTTGAAAAAATTATTTAAAAAAATGTATACAAAACGTATCCAATCTTACAACCCCCCCACACAAAAAAAAGAATAGGACATTCACACAAAGACAATACAAAAAAATTATGGTATATTCTTGTTCAATAAATTCCTGGAGCATCTTTTAAAACATGAGAAAAAAATTGTGACATATATATTTTTTCACTCATATTACCACTTTACTGAAAACATTTTACAGAAAATGATATGGAATATCACTTTTTACAATAGAAAGGGAAGAGGGCTAATGGGATTTCTTGTTTCATTATCTAATTTTCAAATGCCCTAAAGTCATATCATTGAAAAAAAATTATCATTTTGAAGTCTCTATCTTTAAATGCTTAAATAATTCATTTTAAATATTTGAATTCATTTTCAGATAAAATACATCCTCTCGGTAAAAGAAGTGACACAAATCTGATAAATACGGGAAAAATTGAAGTCATGAAGTTAAAAAGTTTAGATTTGAACATTTTGAATACTAACAAACTGATACTACATTCAGTCACTTGCTACAATTTGTTTTTTCAATTTAAACTTCATATTGTCAAAAAATATCAAGCACTTAAAATGATATTTCTTTATGACATTTTTTGTAGATTTCAATTTCAAATTGTTAATAACAAATTTCAATTAACGTATCAATTCAGTGATTAGCGATTACAATTTTGTAAGACTTCAATTCATATATACAGTAATTTTCAACGATATCAATTCCACATTTTCACAAAGTTACAATTAATCAAAATAACATTCCAGTCATCACACTTTTGTAAAATTGAAAGGTTTCAATTCATTACCAATTTTGTAAGATTTCAACTTCGAATTACTACTTAGAATTTGTAAGGTTTCAATTCCAAATTTCCATTACGCATTATGTAATTAAAATGACATTCCAGTCACCACACCTCAGTAAGATTTCCATCCATTTGCATATTTTGTAGGATTTCAATTCCAAATTGTTATCAAGAAGTGACACTCACCTAATTGAAATGACATACCAGTCATTACACCTCTGTAAGATATTGTGTAAGATTTCAATTCCAAATTGTCCAAATTGTCACTAACAATTGAAATCAAATTTCAGTCATTATACCTGGCAAGATTTTGAGTCATATACAGTTTTTTTAAGGTTTTTATTAGAATCAGAGAATCAAAATGGTATGGCGGTCTCTACATTTAAGACATCAATTCACATTACTGATTATTATTATACCAAAAGTTGAGAAGGTTTCCTTATGAGAGAAAGAGAATTGTAACAGTTCACCTACTTTATGCCACTGGAACATGACCAAACAAAAAGTGTGATTTAAATGTGTGTGTGTTTTTTCAAATCAGGTATTATTTTGTAGAAAATTTGAAAGACAAGTTTGTATAAAAAAAAAGAGTATGGAAAATAATTGTTGTGGGAAAATTCAGTAAGATTGTTACAAAAATATATTAATCTACTTTTGCTAGATGATACATTGTATTAAAACAGATAGATTGAACAGACTGCACTTACGGTATGTTATTTTTTTGTTTGTTTGTTTTTTTTTTTAAATTATGTTCCACCTACAACAAAATGGACAAGAAAGTTATTGATACAAAATAATGTATCTTGCTTTTTCTGTTTGAATGAAGTGAAAAAATTTGTTGTATAGAATATGATCTTATTCAATTGAACTTGTGATGAAAGAGATTTGTCATAAACAGTGAGATAAATGTCAAGTGATGACTTTAATAAATAGATAGTAAAGAAACCTGCAAAGGATGAATTTTTAATGTAAGGAATTGACAGAGCCCTTTGTTGCCAATTTAAGGAATGCTCAAACTGAGATAAATCAGTGCAGCCTACATGTATATCAATAATTTACATTTTGAATGAAAACATACAAAGAAATTAAACAAAATTACATAATGATTAAATTAATCAATGATAAATGGATGTAAGTCACTGATAACGCACAGTATTTGGCCATTGACTAAACAAAATCCAATTTAGGTAGTATTTATAGTTGACAAAAGCAATTATTCAGTTCATCAACCCACACAAATAGATATTTATATAGATCATGTTTTTCTTTTTTCTAAAAGACAACTGATTCCATGTAATCCTCTGTGTATTTTAAGATTCTTCCGGCCCTATAACTGTTTTACAATTTTATCTCCAAGCTCTAACAAGCACACGTAAGCAAGAACGCATGTCATATTTTTTTTAACAGATTGGAAGAAATATGTTATCCAACATCATCCCTTTTTCTTTTACGTGTGATCAATTATGCCAAACCCATGCTCATAATCAGAAAACAGTTATCAGAAATACAAAGACTCTCTAAATATAGAAGACCATAATTTTCTTTTTCTGTCCCCAAATACATCCAGTCTTTGCCCGTGGCACCACTGTTAGGTACACGGAGAGCTGGCAACTTTCTAAAATGTCAACAAAATGGCCACTCACGGACCGCTGAATTCCATATGCATGAAGCACTATACGGATGCATTGAATAAATCTACCTTTTTGCTGGTTTATCTTTGTTTTATTTTACTCTCAAAACAATATTCTTGTCCCTGTATTAGTCAGTGTATTTCTAATAATAATAATAATAAACAGTTCTTGTATAGCGCATATCACAATTATGAATAATGTCTCTATGCGCTTCCAAAGGACTTGGATATTATTACCATTATTTCTGCCAAGAAATAATCAAACTGACCATAATAACTTTTTTTTTCCAGTGAAAATTTTGCTTGCCTGCTTTTTATATTATCAGTGACATGAAATAAATGTTCAACCGATTTTTACTTTAAGTGTTTCCCTTGAATAATTCACATGTTTAAAACAATATGTCCATGTAATGAAAATTATCAAAATAAACGGGCACAAATTAAGTGTAAGTGAAAAAAAAGGATATGACCAACTTAAGTGCAATTGAAATTATGGCACATACAGTTGACCACCTGTTAAAAATGCTAACATTTTCTGGAAGTAATTTCCTTCTCGAACATGAGTAAGTTTTGCATCCATTTCCTACGTGAACAAGATATCACTGACTGGTCAGTGTCTGAATGAAATTTGAATCTGCTACTTGGATCTGTATGTAAAATAAGTATAAATGTGTAATTTCTTACACAATAAAAATGCTGTTTAATTTTTTCATACGTTGTTTAACTATATGCACCTTACAATAGTTGTTTAAACAGTTTGAACAAGTGTCTTATACCTGAATCAACAAAGATGAATTTTCAATATTCTCTTCTCAATAAATTAAGCATGGTTGTTTAAACTCTTAAATATCTACTGTCAAGTTCATAAAGTAAACACCGTTGCATAAAATTTTAAACAGTGTTTTACTGTGTAGACAGATGCGTTTACCATTTTAATTTTGTGAAGAAAACAGTAAGAAAGAACGCTGAAGTCTAAGTTTATGTCCACTCTAAATTTCAAGGATTTACAGTAACTATTGGATTTATTTTTCATCTTAAACATTAAATCTCAAAAGATTTAATGTTTATATGACAATTGGTTGGTTGTAATTTTTTTGCTTATATTTCATCTTTTTATATAATATTGTACACTGCCTTTGTTTATTCTGTACACTGGATTTTTCAGTCTTTGGACTGTTTTGCCAGTTTTCTTGATTTAATAAATGCCATATTACTGTACTACTACTACATTTAAATTCAAATCTATAGCTTTCTACTTAAATCTAAATATATTTGGCTGGTCACTTAAATCCACGGCCGATCTGCATTCATTTCAAATCCTTGGAATTTTATAATAATAATAATAAACATCGCTTATATAGCGCATATCACAGTGATAACATCATGTCTCTATGCGCTTTAGTGAATTAAGTAAATAAATCTTATTCAAAACCCTCCATTTATCTTGCTTTTATATTTAATTCCATTCATGACTGATTTGGGCAAAAATAGAACACTTTTCAAACATATTAACAAAAGGAAAATAACTGAACTCTATTTATAGTCACAAAAGAATAACCAATGCTAAATGAAATAATATGGATGATGAATCGCATTTTTTATACACCATTCATCAAACTGTGAAAAAAATCTGAGCTTTATATGCTGTCATTAGTGATATTTCAAGAGAAACTAATTAAAAACTATTTTAAGAATATACAATATATCGACTTCTGGTTGTTATTCATGTAAAATCCTCTAAAGTGAGGCAGCCATTTTTTTTCACACTCATTGGAAAGTCACATATTCCTTCTCCATGGACACACACACACAAAAACACACAATCCCTATACGATCAAGCACTGGGGTGTATAAAATGACAATTTTCTCAAGCAGGGTTTGAAAAACTGCCACCAAATGGCAACCACTGGCGGACAGTGGTCGGAGAACGGCGGGACTCCAGCGGGCTGGATGCCTGCAACCACTGGCCGCCCAGTATATATGGTCTTTCCTACAATAATTACTTTGTATAGTTTCTCTCTTTCAACATGCAACGAAAATACATTTCCCAGTCATATTTGATATTTTAGTCCTATAAAAAGCCTTTTCTATTCTGATGCATTTTACAAAACCTTGTTAGAGACATGTGAATGTGAGCATTTTAGATCTAAGCACTTTCTGATCATGCTTATTTATCTCATAAGAATAATCTATTCCTTTTTTTTCTTCAAAATAATTAGTCATTTTGCTATCAAATGCATACCTCTACTTTTTGTCTGTTTATTTTCTTAGTAAGTCATATTTCTAAACAAGATACACATGTACCTGTACATTTAAAATGAAGAAAATCTCCTTTTTGTAAAGAATATTTCTCTACTGTGTGAGTAAAAAAAAAAAACTTGACACCTCACAAATCCCCACTTTAAGAAAAAGATCTATCATGAACGCATAATCATTATGTATGACTGGAAAGAGTATCTTCTCCCAAATAATTTGATACCATATTTATGTAGTAAGTGTTAATGCTTGGATAATCAGTAAGTATTCTTTGCAGTGACGTAAATTTTGATTTGCACCAAAGTAAGGCATGGCTGCAATGAATGAATTCAGATGTCAATGATGTCATAATTCTACAAGAGTTGCATCAAAATCCATTTCAAAACACCTTTTCAATAATTCACATTATAATTGTTCAATAAACACTTTTTAGCATCAATTGTCAAGTTAATGAAGGGATTTGCAAATATGTTTACTAACTCTTGTAGGATTATGACATCATTGGCATCGGGGGTTCATTCTTGCATTCATGCCTTACTTTGGTGCAAATCAAAATTTACATCATTGCAAAGAATATCTCCTGATCATCCAAGCGTTAACACATACCCCATAAATATGGTATCAAATTATTTGGGAGAAGATACCTTTTCCAGTCATATATAATGATTATGCACTTGTGACATATTTTTTTTCTTAAATTGGGGATCTGTGAGGAGTCTTTTTTTTCTCACGGGGTATAATATTCTCATTTGAATCTGATTCATGATTAGCAATACTAATTAGTGATGATTTATTTTTTTTTATCTTTCTTTTAAATTTCATAGCTTATTTGTTTGCTAAATTATTCATTTACATACATGTACACCAATTTTATTTGGAAATAAATTTGATTTTCCTTATTTTATAAAAATATAAATCACAAGGATATACAGGTTTCTAAACCATCAAAAGCAACGTGTAAAATTAAATTTATTGAAAAAAGAATTTTTGCAAAATTACTGGAGATGCATTATCCCTCTTGAACCTATGGCCTTTCAATGTTTTTGTTGTTTTGTATCAGATATCAAGAGTTAATAAATGAGTTCAATGAAATGACACCAATCAATTGATTTGCATAAAAAGGTATAAATTACAAAAAAGGGTATATCAAATTCTAAACTTAAAATATTTGACTGTTTATTATGAAATGCACTGATCAGGGATACAATAACACACTTTCAAAACAGTATTAAGAGTATTGAGTTTTCAAATACATGTCATGTGATGATTATCTTTGTTGTTGATTATGAATTGTATTGTGACACAAAAAGGACATGTTATTTTGATAATATCATGAAGTTTAATTAACTGGCTTATAATTTTTTCAAATATTAGCATATTAAAGGCAGACTTTTTTAATGCATGTTTATTTATATTTTCAATTTCACAGACATATTAGGGGAACCAAATGTGACCACTTCAGGAATATTTTTTTGCAGATTATTAATTTTCTTCACACTCACATTGATTTTTCAAATTTCGAATGACTTTAAAAGATCTACATAATCTCTTCGTTCTGCAGCTGCTCCTTCCTATGTCATTCCAAAATCCAGAAAACAGGCCGGTTTCAACTCCTTTCAATCTCTTTGGAACAAACTCCCTCCATCTCTTCGAAACCTCTCTTCTCTTGACCTCTTCAAAAAACATCTCAAAACACACTTATATAACCATAAACCTTAACTTGTCTTATGCAATCAACAGCGCTTTGTATCCTCTGGAAAAAGCGCTATATAAATCCAATTATTATTACTATTATTATTATTTAAATCTCCCTTATCAGTTTCATATTCATAAAGTATTTTTCTTCCAAGGGGAGACGGGCAGCAATTGATATGACTTTTCCAAACAAACATGTAAGGTAAAAAAATATATATTACTTAATTGATTTTAATTCAGCAGTAAGTTATAACCTTTATCCAAAAAATTAGAAAGAACTTTTATTTGAATTAAAACATCTGACAAGCAAGGGAAGGAAAAAAAAAAGAGTAATACAACTGATATTTTCCTCACAATGGCATTACGTTTGAAGGCACTGCACGTTGTAAACTGCATATGCCGTGGCCAAGCATAAGACCTCATTTAGGTGATATTACAGTAAGGAAGGGTGAAAAATTCAAATAGCCTACGTCAGTCAAATCTAGTGACGTCACTGCATCTTGACTAACTTCTACCTGAATTGCATGATTGAGGTTTAAGGGGGCCCTGGAAATTTTTTTTCCCTCCTTTTTTTTTCCCTCCTTTCCAATAACCCTTCCACCTCTTCTATCATAATTTTGACAATTGTTCTGATGGTGTTTGTGAGGTTTTCATTCATCATGCATTCAAGTAACATAAAGGTATTCATCCACTGATAAGATATATCGTAGTTTGTTGTTGAGCAACCTTTTTACACCCTAATATCACAGTTTTCGAAGGTGTTACGTTCAAAACATTTTTTGCACTCACTCAATTTTCTGTTGGTTGCATAAGTTATGTAGAAATCAATGTCTTTTACAACCAAACCATAAAGTGCTGTAAACAAGGTGTACATGTATATTCTAACGATTCTGCAGAACCAAAACTGCACGTGTCAGTGTCCTAACAGAACCACATCGGGGGTCCTGTCTAACAACGATTTGCGATTGATCCAATCAACCACATCTATGGAAAGCCAGCAACGTCAACATCAAAAGTGCATGTTTGTTCAAAATATTATCTAGTCACGATGGATATTAATACATTTCTCATTTTCTTGAAGAGTCACTGTGCTTCTCTTTGTTCACGAAGGACATTGTGCGAATTTCCTGTAGAAAAATATTATGACATTGGTGGATTTCCATATAGTTGAGGTTGATTGAATCACCATATAACTCTTTGTAAGATGGGGCCCTGTTCAGAGGAAATTGGCATTGATGAATTATTAGTGGTCAAATGCTTTCTTGCAATGTTTTCATGTTGCCAATTTGATGTTGAGTAAAAAAAAAACATTGAATGCTTCTTGAGTAAAGTAATACCAAATGTGCCTAACTAAATTTTAGACAGTATTGTTTATAAGTTACCCATGGAACTGCTTTTGACCTATCATTGCACCAAACAAACGTGCATGTTTGCTTTTTACTCAAAATTGGGTACATTTTTATTTCATTGGAATTTTTTCAAGTTTTTATACATTGTTATTGACTCACACTGCAAATGTTCCATTCTAAATGACAGATATCTTAAATAAGGGTTGTTTTACAATCAAAGTCACCAAACTGCCTTATTTGAATTTTTAAAAATTACTGTTGTGTATGTGTTGTGTACAAGTGAAATGATATTTCTTTCAAATAGTGAGGCAAATCCAAAAATTGAAAGGTTGCTAATTTGGATAATATCATAGAGTGCAAAAAGAACGTAGGCTGAGAAAATAATGACCCTTGACCTGTAGAAATTACTGACATATATCAGTTCTGTCATGACTAGTTAATCATTAGCTACAGGGAGAATTAGCTGATTGTAGATGTTTGATTTCATGCCATTTTTCTTTTGGATACTCATTTTCAGAAAGACAAATATACAGTTAGTGAAAATAGGGCTGTAGGTTCATTGTGCATTAATATCTGATTTTCACTATACTGCCGCTGACATGATACATTGTTCATCGGCCTCTTTGTGATCGGTATGCACTGTGCAAAATTACCCCAATGGATAGTAGAGTGGTGAATATTAAAGTCAATAGCATAAATTATCCCTTCTCTAAAACATATAGACTATAACTGTGTAAATCTGGTAAAAGATTTATATAACATTTAGACTACCATGCAGCTGTGGGGATTATTTTTATATATAAATCTATTTTTGACATTCTGCATGGCTTCACAATGGGTGAAATATGGAATGTTATTAGAAATTTCAAACATTTCTTGAACCCCCCCCCAAAAAAAATATATATATTACTGTTAGAAACTGTTAGAAATTACAAGGAATTCATATTGTGAAAATGGCAGTACAGTATACTCTAGTGTCATTGTAAAATACAATCCACTACAATCAAACAGAACACTATTTAGGAATGCCCCCAAATTAAAAATAAAATCAATGAATGAATAAATGAAAATAAATAACATAAATTAATAAATTATAAACATGAAAAATAAAATAATAATTTGAAATAACAAGAAAACAATTTCACAAAAGATGGGGGACCAAAGAGTAGCATAAGATTGCTAAAATAGTTTTAAGGATGAATATGAAATAGGGCACGGAATGAATATTGCTTAGAAATGCAAATAGCCCTAAGTTTATTCAAATCATAGATTTGAAATTGTACATAGGTCATCTATACATTTTCTTTGAATTTGAGCTTTGGGATCAACTGAAAATGTTTTATTAGCATCAGCTTGGCATTGATTTGAATAACAAATTTCCACCGTTGAATTGCATAAATATGTTTCTAACTTGAATGAAATAAAAGATCAAGAATGATGAAATTAAAAGGTGAATGTTGGAAGAATAATTCAGAGAAGAATGGTGTCCTCAATTTTTATGGAAAAAAAAAACCTGGAAGAGGGCAATATGACAAAATATGTCCCCCTTTTTTCAGGTTTGTGATAGTGTGCAAAATACAACTTCCCATTTTGCAGCTACATCCAGTATCTCAACACTCCAAGTGCATTCCTTGTACATACATTTTGTGCTTTTCACCATTTAGCTTTAATAACACTTAAGAAAGGACAACCTTATTTCTTACCATACATTACATACCCCTCTCAAGCTCAATACTATATCTATACACTTTTAACAAAATACATGTATTATTTTCATTTGTGTCTTAGCTTTCTCTTTCCAATGTATACAGGGTACATATTCATAATTATTCCCTTCTTCCTTTCTCCCTCTTGCTTTCTATATCCTCTGTCTCTTTTTTTTCTTGTCTCTGTCTTTCTATCTCCACCGAGCAACAACACACACTCTTTTACGCACCACGCTGCTATAGGTGAGCTATCCACAATACACTCAGCACACACTATTAGCTTGTCCTCTCTCTCTCTCTCTTCCTCTCTCTCTCCACTACCCACACACGACCAGAGCGACCCCAATCCCTGAGCACCTCCAGATTGACGTCATAACTCAACAAGCCATGTTCCTTCTTTCCCATCATTCCCACTCTACTACGAACCCATCCCGGCCGATGTTGTTCTGCCTGCAATGCGTGTGCATGCTTTACGTAGATTCCCACACACGCCACAGCTGGCGACAGGTAGACAGACACTCATAATGCTACTCACCAATACCGAGGAGTAAACACAATACTACATATTTTAAAAGTTGTTACAGAATTTTCTTTTAAAGGGGAGCAAATAAATGTGGTTTTTAATTGATTGTGTGTTATGAATAGCTTATCTTAAAAAATAGATTACAAGACTATTAATAATACAGATAATAGATCATTTTTATTTGCATGGTAAAACTAAAAATATTTGGAATGGAAATGTACTTGATAAATTAGTTGTTAGCATAATTATTGTGGTATGAATGTAAGTGGTGAATTTAAAAGTGTGATTATTGTTCAAGTTGGCCAATGTTACAAGGCTGTAACACTGCTCAGACTGTTGCATTATGGGTGATGAACCTGACCATATTTGAGTAATTGAGGACTTGTGGTGGCACGTTACAAGACTGCTGGTTTGTATTTACTTTAAGTGTTGTAGCAGCATCATGGGCTTGTGGTTCAGACTCTTGGCTTTCAAACAGAAGGTCATGGATCCAAAACCAAGGCACTTATTAACTTTAAAAAGTCATGCATTTAGACTTTGCTATACCCAATCCATGCAGGTGATATGAATGGGTGTCCAGCACCCGGTTCGAATTTATTCCGCGAATGCTTTTGTGCCAATATAGCCGGGTGATAAGTAATAAGTTGAAACTTTGTATAGAGGTAATAATATGCATTCAATATCTGCATTATATGTTTACCCATGGGTTTATCAGTTAGAATTAATCGTAATTTCACTCGACTAAAAGTAAAACCATCTCTTTAATTGTTTCAAACTTTTACATTGAAAATGCGTTGCCTTGGAGACCCTGAATTTAAATAGAATCTTGAAAATAGGCTCAGAGCAACTTAGTTCAGTGAAAATAAATGGCAAAACTTATCAGGAAACACGCCGCAGATCTTGATTTCATTCATAACGAAAGGGTCATTATCGCTAGAAAGACAAATATTCTCATTTCATTGATTTTAATCCTAAATCGAAGTACCATCTCACAAGAAGACTAGTACCCAACCCCTCTCCCCCCCCCCCCACTTACCCCTCGGCATCATGATGAATTCTCTATTTTCACCCTTGTGTGAGTCCTATCCTCACAAAAAGAGGTACAATTTGATGCTTTTGATACCTTTTGACGTCAACAACCTCCCGGTTAATGTAATGAAAATTATGTTGAGAAGAAAAGGACCCAGCTCGCTCATTCAATATGGGGAGGGTAATGCAAGACATGGCAACGCAATTCTTCTGACGTGATTAGGAGAAAAGAAGAGAGGGATAGAGATAAAGGAAGGAGAGAGAGAGAGAAAGAGAGAGAAATACAAGTAGGTAACAAGGATGGGGACTTCTTGATTACACATCTTCTTTAAAAAAAAATCTTTACAAAGTTTGGGAAAGGACTTTAATTTTACACATCTTCTAAAAAAAAAAAATCTTTACAAAGTTCGGGAAAGGACTTTTCAAATGTTGACACATTTGATTTTAATTTTGACGTGTCAATACTCAATTCAACCTGTTGACTATACTGAATTCTGTGATTCCCATAGGCTTTGTACAGGGATCACCCGGTTCCGGTAGACAATGGGTTAACCTATTGAATACTGAATTCTGTCATTCCCATAGGCTTTTTACAGAGATCACTCAGTTCCAGTAGGCAATGGGTTAATGGGTCTTGAACACCATGTTTTATTATACACCGTGTAACTGTCCTTTTCAATGAATTCAAACTTTGGAAAGAAATCCTTGAATTTAACCAACAGGTAATACGGGCATCTAAGTATTTATCATCACAGATTCTCACAATTAATGACAAAGGCTACTCCGCAAATTGTTTTCAAAGTCTCTTTATTCATTCATTTCTTCTGACTTAAATATATATTTTTGCACATAAAAAAAGAGAAGGACAACATGTTCAGATAGAAGAGAGATATCTAAATCATGCACATCCGAAAAGCCTGATACATACCCTTGGCTGATGCCCAAGGCATGTGGGGACGTCGTGGTCTAGTGGCTAAGACCCTCGTCTTTCAATCTGAAGGACGTGGGTTCGATTCCAAGCCATGGTTTGTTTTCCTTCAGCAAGAAATTTGCCCACATTGTGCTGCACTTAACCCAGGTGAGGTAAATGGGTACCGAAGTAATTCCTCAAAAAGCCGTGCGCAAAATCGGTAGACTAGCTTAGCCGAGGAAATAGGAGCACCTTGAGCACCTAGCAAGGAGGATACATACGCTACACAAATCCTATATTATTATACGATCAAACTGTTTCAATAGGACTTACCTTTATGTTACTAATTTGTATGCCCTCGCAGATTTCTATTGTACTGGATGTGTGTTCATATAATAAACCACTTTTTACATTTAATCTCAGTGAATAAACTTTATATTTTCCTGAAATTATGGTTACCAATATCCTTACCACACCGGACTGCCATTTCAATTTATTCAAACATGATTAGAGTAACAAGAACCAGTTCAATCTTTATGGTCATCAATGAGGGATTATCATGTTCTGTGTAGACTAATATCCCACTAGGCTGTCTGCTGCCCATCCACATGCAATCCTCACTAGAAATAGCAATGGCCGTATTTAACACAAATTTCAAAGGCAATTTAATGCACACGAATTGATATCCATTTGCTATAGGGCACTAGCGTCACAAGCCCAAAAGTTAGGGGGTGCCAGAAATTGCATATGGGACAAAAGTAATATAGAGCTGCAAGTGAACGAAGTGAGCGAGCACTTTTTTTAATAGCTTTTTTAATACAAAAATTCATTTTTTTTAATAGGTTTTGTCATAATATTCAGAAAATAGTATCATATTTCACACTTATTCTCTTTCCTTTTATTTAGTCATGATTTTTTTTTTTTTTTTTTTTTTTTCTTTGGGGGGGGGGGGGGGGGGCATGCCACCCAATGCCCCGCCCCCTTCCCCATCAGTGTGCCAGTGCTATAGGGGCAGTCAATTCTATTTACGGTAATTGTTCATCTGTATTCAAATTGTTGAGGATATTATGCTACATGTATGTGAAATGTTCAGACACATTAACACAAGTACACCTTCAGAGTGTTAATTTATCTCAATGGCACGAAATAAATTAGCAGGTCATCATCATGCAGATAGACAGAAAGACAGAGAGAGAGAAAGAAAGAAAGAGGGGAGAGTGAGAGAGTGCTAATAAGAAATCAAAAGGAGGATGTGAGCTTTCTGTGCGTAGGAAATTTTAATCCATTTCATTCCGAGAAGGAACAGATACGCGGCGTATCGGGTGTGCAATAAGGCTGCTGGCAATATAGGAGTTAATAGGAAAAGCGCCAGAATTTTGAGGGAGAACGAAGAGGACTTGTGCGTCACAATTTGGCCTGGATATCATGCAAATTCAAAGGGATCCTTGGGTCTCTGGGCTTCATTACGTTGTCCTGACTGCAGTCAGTCATCGCTCATCGCCCACGCACTGATCGCGGGGAGGGATGCCACCTCATGGCATGCAGCACGCAGGTGTATAAAATGCACTGCATGGAAGGGCCATGTCTCATACAAATATGCATTTTTGTATGTTGAAAAGGCATGTGGCGAATACATGGGGATCTTACTGATAAAAATGGTAGTTAAAGTTTCCTCTTTTTCTTCAAACACCTGTTTTGTTTTGCTTTTTTTCGAGTAGACAGTTAATCTATAGGCCAACATTAATTTATGTTATAATTTTTCAATTTATGTTATGTTATTATCACATATTGTCTTTTTTGTACATGATGAACTATACTCACAGCTTGCACTTTCATGTTGACTTCTTTGCATTATTTCCATATCATGTTACTTTTTGTTTAATTCATTCATCATTTGTTTCATCTCTTTAAGTAATCATTCTCCCACTGAGATGCGTATATGAAACTTGCAGGGGATTCACGGGGCTCAAGATGCATCAACTCCAAGAGAGAAAATGATGCACATGACGATGTCACTCCATGTTAGAGTCATCGGGAAACAATCTCACAATCAAAGTGTCGTCATGGCAACCACAGAGCACTGATCTGACGAGGAGAAGAATGAAAGCCTCTACGTAAGAAGAAGAATATTTCAACATTTCCCCTCTCCTTGATCAAACCATCCTACAATATGCTGAGCCACTTTCCTTCGATCCTCAAAGGTATCGCATCGTCTGCCAAGGCCTTGACTGTTCGTCTCTCTGTTCCGGGAAAATGTAGCGCTTTAGCTGGTAAACGGGAACCAAATCGTGAAGTAAATGCGGATTTGGTCCCCTTCAACCAGCCGTAGCACTGCATTCAACTCAACTCATCCACAAAACACCTGACAGCACCATCAGCCAATGGACTCGAAAGAAACCATAGTACTGCATTCAGATCAACGCATCCATAAAGCACCTGATTGCACCATCAGCCAATGGACTCAAACCAGGAGCCCCTATTTCAAAAAGACTTGCATCTATTGGAAACCTTGACCCTGGTCACACCTACTATCTTAATGCAGTTTTAATGGAAACCAGTTTCAATAGAAACCAGTCTAACGTTAAGACCCATGCTCATCTCCATTCTTAATTCAGTTTAGTGTAAACCAGTTCAACCTTGGTGGGAACAGTCAAAGCGGTCATGGAAGCGATGTTAAGTGGTCTTCCAAACCAGTTTGGAAATCCACCTCGGGATGTGGTTTTCAAGACCGCTTTGCCTTGTTAAACTAGTTTAAACATAGACGACTATTCAACCAGTTATTAGGAAACGGCCTTTACCTAGAAGAACGATGGTGCATTTTTGTTGAGCGCACTACTCCCGGGGTGCCAGCCAAATGTATTGCTGTACACATGCGTGAACAAATTATTTCCAAACACCCCCTTAACAAGTTTTTTCTCTGTGTGCAAAATAACCCCCTAAACAAATTTTTGGAGGGCTTTATTTACACAATTTGGCCCCTAAACAAGTTGTCGTCAGAATGTGACCTCAGGGAAAAGCTTGGGGAAAAACATACCCTAAACACGTTTGGCTAGTCTTAAAAAAAAAGCTTTGAAAAAAAAAATACCCTAAATACGTTTGACCCTGCGATTGACCAGTCTTTCAAAACCACCCTTTTCTTGAAAATCTGTGTTTTTGATACCCTTAACATGTGCAAGCGCAGCCCACGTCCAAAACTGGAAAAAAAAAACCTTTAAACACGTTTTTTTTGGTCACGCATGCGTACAGCAACATATTTGACTGCCCTGGGGCACGACTCAATACATACAGTAACAATTGTGTACGCAGAATAACGATCAATATGCCTAGATGCTCCCATTTCAAATGTCACACATAACATGTAATCCTACTGAGAGCGTTCCCCTGTGGTTTTGGATGCCAGTTCAGGAGATAGTGGTTAGTGAGAATGCTCACAAAGCAATCTTCTACACTGGTTTCCTAAACTGGTTTAAAAGAAAACAGTTCAAGCAGTGGGGTGGCAGTACAAATCAGCAAGGCATTTATACCCAAGAATTACACACACACAAGGTACCTTTGAAACTGTTCATAAACGTCCGAGGCAAAGCCGAGGGCATCATACTAATATGCCGATACCCATACAAAATGATGTGCATTATTTGTTTTATATTTTATAAAAGGATTGGGATGCATCTCTACTAAACGATGGGGGTGTTTCACAAAGATTTAATAACGAGCCGCACTTAAATGCCTAGCCTACTGATACACTTACCCAATCGCCGAATTCAAAGACTCCAAAAATTCCAAAATTCTGCAGCATGACTCGTTACTCGTACAAAGAAATGTGATCACATATCCCCTGTCTTAGAGCATTTACATTGGTTACCAGTCCAATTTCGAATCCAATTTAAGATTTTGTTAATAGTATATCAATGTTTCTATGGACTTGCTCCTTCATACTTAAATGATTTAGTAACCGTGTATAAGCTAACCTGTCATTTGCGTTCACAAAGCATGAATTTATCAGTCGTACCTCCAATATCACATTTTTCAACATATTTGAGCGACAAATCCGCCGCGCAGATTTTTTTGACGTCACTCGCTGACTTTTTACTTTCAAGTCAATTTTTAGACCAAAATTGCGACCCCCAGGTACCCAGTTCCGAAATTACTCAACATTTCGTAAGTGCATGCAGACCCAAAATGGCTCAAAAACGTGAATTTGTGTACAAATCCAATGCAAAGTGTTAATTTAGCCAAAATTCATATTCCTTTTACTGATTGAAATCAATTAATTTCATCCTGTTTATGGTCAAAATAAAATCCCCAACAATTTCCATTGAAAAAACAAAAAATACAAAAATTGAATTTGATTGTATAGTTTTGTGAATTATGCCAAGGGTCATGCGCATGCCAATTTTTGTCGCGATTCGTTGGGATCCGAATTAATTGTGATGATATTTGATATGGATATTCTAACTAATAGAATATTACAGATCAGAGTTCAAAATAGTGGTACGACTACTGAAATCGAAATTCATTCCAGTTAGAGCCTCCCTGAATGAATAAACATAAATTCATTTCCAAATCGTAATGACGTCATCGTCGGCTGCGACTTGAAGCCGATTTGGACTTTACGCCGACCATGGGGCTTGTCGCAAAGTAAAAATATGATTTTAGTTTTCCTAACAATATACGAAACTTTGAATAAAAAAAAATACTTCTTGGAACCTTCATATTTTAATGCAAAATGCGATTTCTCCAAAAATCGTGTCGCACCTGATCGCGTAGTATGAGACGGGATTAAATCATACTTAAATCTTTGTGAAACATCCCCTTGTCTGGTATTAAAGTCAATGAAAACCCAAAGAGAGAATCAATCTGAGACAACAGAGTAAAATGAGAGGATCAATGATATAAAAGAAGTTTCATCAAAATCGGTTATATGTATAATAATAATAATAATAATAGGCATTTATATAGCGCCATCTACATGTATCTAGAAATATTCTATTCCGAGGCGCGTTGTTATTATTATTACCCCGGCTTTAGCTCGAGCTGCCTTTCAGCGCTCATGCATTCAAGGAATTAATCCTGCCGGGTACCCATTCACCTCACCTGGGTTGAGTGCAGCACAATGTGGATAAATTTCTTGCTGAAGGAAATTACGCCATGGCTGGGAATCGAACCCACGACCCTCTGTTTCAAAGTCAGAAGACTAATCCACTGGGCCACAACGCTCCACATCTGAAAATTTGTGTACAAGATAAATAAAGCCTTGTCCACAGAAGCAGCAGATTGGAAGCATGTTTGCCGATTTGAGGATCCTTAGGTGTTGGAAGACTTTTTAAACTTCCACAACTCTCTCAGTTCCCAACCAATTTAGGTGAAACTTGTTTTAAATCGCTCCTATCATTTCGCTCTTTCCAATAAAATTGATTTTCTTCCTGGGTTTCAGTTTCCCTTCAAGGACAAGTCCACCCCAACAAAAAGTTGGTTTCGATTAAAAGAGAAAAATCCAACAAGCGAAACACTGACAATTTCATCAAAATCGGATGTAAAATAAGAAAGTCATGACCATTTAAAGTTTTGCTTAATTTCACAAAACAGTAATATGCACATCCTGGATGGTATGCAAATGAGGGACTGATGATGTCCTCCACTCACTATTTCTTTTGTATTTATTACATGAAATATTCTAATTTTCTCCTCGTTGTCGAGTGAAACAATTAATTAATTTGTGAAATTAGCACTGTTTAATATTATATGGTTCAGTCAAGTTGTCAATCTGTAAAAAGTGAAATATTGTATAATTCAAACAATGAAACACAAAAGAAATAGTGAGTGAGGGACATCATTGTCTGTCTCATTTGCATATCACTGAGTTGTGCATATCACTGTTTTGTGAAAAATAAGCGAAACTTTAAAATGTCATAACTTTGTTATTTTACTTCCGATTTTGATGAAATTTTCAGTGTTCTGCTAGTTTGATTTTTCTCTATTTATTCAAATCAACATTTCTCTGGGGCAGACTTGACCTTCAATACTTCATTGATGATCAGCTATCACCCGTTGTTGTTCACGTGTTAGGCAAAATAAAACCCTGGTCGCATGTGCGCCCAACGCCAATTCTTTGTTTGCATTCCATTTCCTCATCTTAAAAATGTAGCTTGTCCTGTACTGTGTGCGCCCCGCCCAAATGGCGTCTGGCTGGAATACTCCCCAGGGAGAGGAGGATGTACATACATTGTGTGCAGGAAAAACCAATTGAATCTGATGACCAGGGTAATAATAATAAATCTATAAGCACTTAGTACAATGTATATCTTTAGCGCATTCTTAGAACCAGATTTAGTATTATTATCGTTATTATCAAAATATGACATATTTAAAGAATTTTTCATTGTTGACATGCAGTAGTTTGCCTTTGGTCAAATATCTGTATGGAGTGTTTTAACTCTTGTAGGTGTCCAGGAGCTTTTTTTGCTGAGTGTATATATATATATATTATATATATTGTTTATTTCTTTATTTCATCTTATTTTTTATTCATAAAATTTACTTATAAAAGGGGGCCTTCACCCTACAAGCTCTGCTTTTAGTTGGTCTCCTTCCCTTTCGATTTCATGGTATTATTGTATTATAAAAAATGATTAAATATTATATTTTGTAAATATGTATATTGAACTATCATTGTAAATGTAAAAAGATTGAAAGAGAAAATATATGAATTGAATTGAATTGAATGGAAGAAAGTTTTTCTCTTTAATAGACATCAGGCATAAAAAAGAACATGGAGGTTGCCCAGTCCATTGTAATCGAGGAGTTTTGAAATGAAGAGAAATAAGTTTCTGTCACATCTGTTATAGAAAGCATGAATGGGAGTGGATGGCAATTTAGTGTCTAGGAGTTTAAAAGGACAAGTCCACCCCAACAAAAAGTTGATTTGAATAAAAAGAGAAAAATCCAACAAGCATAACACTAAAAAATTCATCAAAATCGGATATAAAATAAGAAAGCTATGACATTTTAAAGTTTTCGCTTATTTCACAAAACAATTATATGCACATCCTGGTCGGTATACAAATGAGGAAACTGATGACGTATTCCACTCACTATTTCTTATGTACATGTATATTATTATATATGAAATATGAAATCTTCTAATTTTCTCCTTATTAACAAGTGAAACAACGATTAATTCCTCCCTGAGCATGTGGAATTGGCATTGTTTAATACTATTTGGTTCAGTCAAATTGGTCCTTATTGTCAAATCTGTAGAAAACAAAATATTGTATAATTCAAACAATAAAAAACAAAAGAAATAGTGAGTGAGGGACATCAACGACTGTCTCATTTTCATGTTACTAAGTTGTGCATATCACTGTTTAGTGAAAAATAAGCGAAACTTTAAAATGTCATAACTTTCTTATTTTACACCCGATTTTGATGAAATTTTCAGCGTTATGTTTGTTTGATTTTTCTCTACTTATTCAAATCATTTTTTTTTTTGGATGGACTTGGCCTTTAAGGATGAATTTCTAGAGACCCACCTTGGATTTCCACGTAGCGCAGCATGATGGAGAGCGTTAAAGCCGTTGTTGTTTGTCACACAAATGTCTGCGTTGTGATCCAGAAGAAGAGATAGGATGTCGTCTCGTTTCTTACTGATCGCATCATGAAGGGGCGTGTCTCCTTCAGAATCCTGGGAGGGGGGTAACACAGAGGTACGCTTAATAATCACAATTGATTTTAACTTTTTGTACAAGCTACAAAGATTGCTATAGACACAAATTCACGCTTAAATGAACGATTGACTGGATCTGAAAAGATGATGTGTCATTTCTTTTCTCACTGATCGTATCATAAAGCTAGATATCTCCTGTCTGCAAGGCTAAAAATCTTGGCATGGTCTTTGACGGAACTAATTCTTCAAGTGCCCAGTACCCGTCTGAGCCTTTTCGTCAGTTCCTCCTTGGCTTTTGAATTCTTTACCAATCCAACTTTGTGACTGTAATAACATTGAGACCTTTATATCTGAACTAAAGACAGACCTTCTCCCGCAACTTTGTGTATAATACATGTACATGTATGTGACATATGGAAAAGCTGGTGCCTTTGAATGTTTTATTTACAGATAGATGGAGCTATACAAATGCTGTTCATCATCATCATCATCATCATCATCATCATCATCATCATCATCATCATCATCATCATCATTCATCATCATCATCCATCATCATCATCATCATCATCATCATCATCATCATCATCACCATCATCATCATCATCATCACCATCATCAGCATCATTATCCTCATCATCATCATCAACATCATCATCATCATCATCATCATCACCATCACCAACATCACCATCACCATCACCATCACCATCACCATCATCATCATCATCATCACCATCATCATCACCATCATCATCGTCATCATCATCATCACCATCATCATCATCATCATCATCACCATCATCATCGTCATCATCACCATCATCATCATCATCATCACCATCATCATCACCATCACCTTCATCATCACCATCACCATCGTCATCATCACCATCATCATCATCATCATCACCATCATCATCGTCATCAGGGCATCAAAATAAGAACAGGTAGGGTGATGTCTCAAGTCAATGACCGTTAAGAAGTACATATACATGCACACGTACATTAGCCAATCGAATAGATTCAATCAAACTTTGGACTAGTTCTTCAATAAAACTTTGGACTAGTTCTTCACAAAGGACTTAAATTCTACACACCCGTCTAACAGTTATTCTTCAACTTTATGGACTATGCAAGTGCACAATCAGACTGAAAAAAAGGGACAGAATTCTTTTACCTTTGGATATCGGGCAAGTTTCATAGGCATTAAATCAATGCATTTTACTATGGCAGTAACAGTATATGCTATGAATAAAGAAAATATAGGGCAGCATTGTGGTTGCCTTAAATTCCATGTTTTTAGAAGTATGTAAATAAATCAACAGAAAATAAAACACCCCCGGTAATAAAAAAGTAAAATAAAAGGTAAGCTCCATGTTCTTTACACACCCACACACTCTCTCTCTCTCTCCATCTTCCTGCCCCTCTCCCTTTTTACTCAACAGATATTAGTTCTTTCTCCCTCTCATCCATCTCTGCCTTAATAATGCAAAAAACTACCAACAGGCAATGCCCACTTCAACTGTGAACATTTTCCAAATTTGGACAACAGGTGGGGCTCTTCACAAATTGAACTTTCTAATAAAATGAGCTTTCTTCCTTACAGATGAAGTCAACTTCTATTTTAGCTAATTCAAATGGTTCCTCGAAGAAACAATGTTTTTGTATGATCGTAAACGAATTACTAATTAAGATACGTAGAATATTTGTACAAAATCTAGTTATCACACATTTATTGCATTATATGGAAGCTACATGTACAATGATGGTGAACCAGGTGAACAGTTTTTTGTACAAGAGTTATATAAATGTCCTTTAAAAAAACAAATGGGAAATAATCATAGAAATGAAATTATATCAAGAAACCATTAGGTATATCGCCGGCGGTCATCCGAACCATCGTATCACATGTACGACAGGGCAAACCTATTTTAGAGAAAATTTACTTAAAAGCTTACTATTATTTCCAATCTTTGTTCCACAGCCTTGCTAAAATAAATACATTGCTAAAGAAAATAAAAAAATGACTGGAAAGACCAGGACAATTGCTTGACATTGGTATCTTTGTTTTTACAGAAAAACAAGAATCAGAGAAAATATCGCAAAGGGGCTACAGTACATGTACATGTTTGTAATTTGGTGTGAGCGGTTCAGATTTTCCTACAGGTACAAAAACGCCATAGGGGATACAACAACCCTGACCACAATTTTAATGCGCGCAGTCACTCAAAACGTTGTATTGCTTTTTACGAGCAAAGTTAATGCAGTGCTGATATGACGGTTTGGCTGACCTCACATTTGCATAATAAGTGCACGCAGCTGTTGTTTGCTTTGCTACAGTACATATTTCGAATGGGATTTGTACATTTTATCAACAACTTGTATGACATCACCGTGAAAATCCCCAAATATCTCAGAAATTAAATAAACTGCTGCCTAGATATTCAAGTATGCATAGAATATGCGCTTTACCTTCAATTTCTTCAAAAATCTCAAAATCGATTTTTGGACCAAAATTGACTGATACTACGCCTCGGATGAATGCTGACGGTAACGATATGCACGTTACCAGTGTGAAAGCGATTTTTTATTATTACCGGTAACAAGTTCAAAAGAATATACCTGCAAATGAGTAGGGAGTTTCAGTTTTGAAAATAACTAGATCTATCACAGGAATTTTGACAAGGTTGCAAAGGTTTACGCTGTGTGAAAGCAAATTACAAGAACTTTGGAGAGTTCCATTGTTGGCTCATGCATTCAAGAACTTGTTCAGGCGATTCCGCATGTGAATAAATAGCAGGGTAGATGTATTTCAAGGCCTGAACATATTATCATAATTCATGCATATTTTTTGTTGATATATGAATGTAAATACACCCCTGTGGTTGTATAGGTTTATTTGTTAAAGGTCAAGTTCACCCCAGGAAAATACTGACTTGAATAAATAGAGAAAAATAAACTAGCATAGTGCTGAAAATTTCATCAAAATCGGATGTAAAATAAGAAAGTTATGACATTTTAAAGTTTCGCTTATTTTTCACAAAACAGTGATATGCACAACTAGGTGAATCAGTCGATGATGTCCATCACTCACTATTTCTTTTGTTTTTTATTGTTTGAATTATACAATATTTCATTTTTTATAGATTTGACAATAAGAACCAACTTGACTGAACCATATAATATTAAACAATGCTAATTCCACATGTTCAGGGAGGAATTAATCGTTATATCACTTGACAATGAGAAGAAAATTAGAATATTTCATATAATAATACAAAAGAAATAGTGAGTTGATGATGTCATTAGTCCCCTCCTTTGCATACAGACCAGGATGTGCATATAACTGTTTTGTGAATTTAAGCAAAACTTTAAAATGTCATAACTTTCTAATTTTACATCCGATTTTGATGAAATTTTCAGTGTTATGCTCATTGGATTTTTCTCTTTTTATTCAAATCAAATTTTTGTTGGGGTGGACTTGTCCTTTAATTGGTCTATTGCCAATTTGTTCAATAACCAACTCATCTACTATCATATGGCATGCCATCAGTTTGTCCACTATCCACAGGATCTACTTGCCATTTTGTCTAATAACCAGTTGGTCTAATAGCCATTTAGTCCATACACAATTTGGTCTAATTGGACTACATGTAAATGTTAAAGGAGAATGAAACCCTTGAAACCAGCTGAATCCATATCAAAGAGAAAAATCAAAGAAACGTATTGTTGAAAGTTTGAGGAAGATTGAATGAATAATAAGACAGTTATGAGCATTTGAATATTGAGATCACTAATGCCATGTAGATCCTCCCAATGGCAATGCGACCAAGATCTGTGATGTCACACACATACAACTCCCTCATTACTTTAGTACTTATTTCACTTATATTCTCACTTTTATAGAGTCTATCACAAGGTGAGGTGTTTTCTTTATGAGAGGAAAAGAACAGAGGTTTCACAACATTATATCATTGATGAATCGTTTGTCATATGATTAGAATGAGCAAAAAGAGATGTTTTGGGGTATATTTTCAGTGTCCAAAAGGGGAGAGTTGTTCATCTGTGACATCATAGATCTTGGTTGCATTGCCAATGGGAGGATCTCCATAGCATTAGTGATCTCGACATTCAAATGCTCATAACTCTTCTATTGCTAGTCCTATTTTACTCCAACTTTTGTTGATCTTATTCTTTGATTTTTCTACTTTCACAAAAGCTAACTTGCTCCAAGAGTTTCATTCTCCTTTAATTGAGTAGAATGAATGAAAAAGAAATGAGTGTTAGACCAACTGGTTATGAGACGAAATGGTCATCATAGATGAAGTGGTGATTAGACAAAGCAGGGACTCAGTTTTATCATTATGAGGGGAGCAATAAAAAGCTCTCCTAAAACTTTTAAAGGGAGCATTAGGGGAGCACTACAAAAAGGCTCTTCTTTGACATACAAGGGGAGCTCTCTTGTCCGATTTCAAAATGGATAGAGGAACGTACACTAAATAAAGTAACAACCCACAACCAAAGGAGACAAACAATCACTCAGATATAGATCTGATCTATGCAATATTTATCTTATTGAACTTGTTAATGTCATTCTTGCAAGTGTGTTTAATTGCTTACAATATAATTGTACGTTATTTACAAAACCTTGACAGCGAATGAAGTTTTCAAAGACGACTGGAACAGTTTGATCATTGACTGACACTCTTGTTAAGCAATTGCTGAGGCGAGTGATAAATCGCTCTACCAAAAATGGATTAAGGAGAGCGGTAGCGAGTGATCACTCTCACTCCCCTTAAAACTGAGTCCCTGGACAAAGTGATGTTTGGACCAAATGAATATTGAACCAATCGGTTGTTAGATGAAATTTGATGGAAGGAATGGCATTGGACTAAATCAATGAAGGTAGAACATGTGATAAGTGGACGAGTTGGCAATAGACAAGTTTAAAATTTACAATTAGGTAGTAATAATAATAGGAATTATAATATCTATTAGGTTATGTAGGTGCACATGTCCATCTTGTTAGGTGCTCAAGGCGCTCCTATAGTACCCTGGCTATCAAAGCTATTCTACTGATTTCAGGAAATACTTCTTGCCGGTACCCATTTATCTCACCTGGGTTGAATGCAACACAATGGCCCGAATTCACAAAGGTGGTTTTGAAAACCCACGATTGAATCCATGGTTTATGCAGATTTCCTGTATAAATTACGCTTAATTTACCGCGGATCAGGCGCGTGTATAAAACATGTCCAATGCTGATGCGCGCTTTTGTCACAGTGTGCCAAATTGACGCCTGTTACCATGGTTAGATACGCTATTTTATTCATGAGTCCACTGTTTGAAGAGTGGACTCATTATTCCAAACAACAGACTCATGAATAAAATAGCGTGGATAACCACGGCAACAGGCGTCAATTTGGCGCACTGTGACAAAAGCGCGCATCAGCATTGGACATTTTTTAATATATGCGGTAAAATAAGCGTAATTTATACAGGAAATCTGCAGAAACCATTGACTCGACCGTGGGTTTTGAAAACCACCTTTGAGAATTTAAGCCAATGTGGATAAAATCTCTGGCTGAAGAAAAACACACCATGGCTGGGAATCATGTGGTCTACGGCCACTTTAGTCTTATTGGTTAGATTAAATTTTTCTAACCCGAACTTTCATTTGCCAAGAATAATACCCCGAAACGGACAAAGTTGAAACTAGACCGACCAACAGGGCCTTGGAATAAATGAGAGTTAGACTATAAAGTGGGTATTAGAACATTTATTAATTACACCAAGTGGGTTTAGGTCAGTTAGGTATAAGATTGTCTGAAATGTAGACCAAATGCTTGTCTATTAGGTGACTATAAACCCTATAGGATCAAACTTCTTCATGCTATCTACTGATCCATCAGTGAGCATATTCGTATCAGGATAGCAATGAAACTATAGATGATCAAACATACTATACATGTTGAGGA